>NC_059138.1:31070931-31090931 GCF_020740605.2 Lemur catta
TCTCAAAAACCTATGATCTGGCCTCAACCTACCTATGTACAACAGTATTTCTGAATAACTTCTATTCCAGACTCAAAACATCATCTTAGAAACATTGTGCTCAGTTCCTGCTCCAAGTCATTCTTCATGCTGGCTCAGTCTGTGCTTCCCCTATCAAATCTCCATGCGCACACAGAACCTGGAAGTCCCTTCTACTTTGTTCTACCTATTCACATCCTGTCTACCATACAAGGACTAACTCATACCATGTATACTCCCTAAAGGCTTTGTTTGACCTGTCCAACGTGCACTGATTTTCTACTTTAGCGCTCCGAAGCATTTTTGTTGATAATTCTGATGCTCAAAACTACAAAATCTTAGAATCCTAAAACTGTACCAAACAAAAAGATATTCTTATTTAATGTGCCCATTTTTCATATCAGAAAACAAGTGACTTTCCAAGTGTTTCAATAGAGGCACAACCAGGACTAACACACATGCTGGACTCAAGAATGTTTCTTGGAACCTTGTTATTTCTGCTGTCCCATGTTGTCTTAATCACATACAATGTCACTTAACTCTTTCTAGTGGTAGTTGTACCTTGTCTTGCCAACTGGACTGTGAACTTCACAGATTAGGAGACCTTACACATAGCAAGCACCCAGTAACCACATGTTGATTGAATAAATTATGTGCCATCGAGTTATTAAGAGTTTCATTTACACTAATTCTAAAAGGAAAAATTTCTCTTTGGAATTAAATATTCTTGGAATTCTTTTCATTCAGAAGTAGTGAAAAAGGTATCAGAGCTAGGAAAGACGTAAATAAAATTTTCCTTAATGCCTACAGTGTTAGGCTGTCAATTTACTACAATAAACCAAACAAAAGTCAATCATTACTAATGTTCATTTTTTAAAAGATCTAATTGCCACCAATACAGTATCAGAGAAAGAAATAAAAAGTAGTAAGAGAAGTTTGAGCATCCCAGAGAATAAAACTGCTTGAAAGTGATAGCACCTATTGGTGGAATCCTTTAAAAAAAAATTAAAATTTCTATTATAATTATCTCTATTTTTATTAGGTTTCTTATTTTTGGAACTCAAAGTGCTCCATGTTTTCACTTGTCATGCTGTATGCCAATTCAAAAGAAATGGAACACAATGAAACCACATGCCTTTTGTGGGTTGCAAGATGAATAGGGAATTAGTCTCTTCTTATGGCCATTAGCAATATTTTTCTCTTCTTGTCCCCATTACAGGATATGAGAGCCATTTAATTTATTTCTGAAAGAAAAAGTGGATATCTCTGTGGTGTTCATTTTTCCAAATTCTTCGAGGTGCCATGTGTTATACCATCATAGGAGAATTAGGTTTCCTTCCAGGAAAGATGCTTCCTTCCACCACGGAAACATCCCTGAGAATTCAAATAAAATAAAACAATCCCTTTAAAGAAACTCCCTCTTTCTTCCCTGCTCACCATTTCTTTATTATGGATCCTCTCCTCAGGTGGAATCACCTAAAGGTTTTTAATTATAAGGGTGTAATTTAGCACGATAAATTTTATGTACTTAGTATTTTGATTAACTTGTAAGTGTGGCATAAAGTAATACTGAATAGTTTAGGCACCTCATTTATAATCTTTAGTCATGCAGCAGTGGTTAAGTGGTTAAGAATATAGTGGGCTTTGAGGATAAAATGCTCGGGTTTGAAGTCTGCCTCTTTTACTTCCTAGCTATGTGACCTTGGGGAAGCTACTTAACCGCTCTCTACTCATAGTGCAGGGACAAAAAAAGTGCCTACTTTATACATTTGTTGAGGGTGAAATTATTTTGTATATATGGAAAATACCTGAAACAGTGCCTGGGTCATAAGTGACCAATAAACATTAGATACAGTCATGATACAATCATAACTTTATATATTTTTTTAAAGAAGATATGGTATAAACAATAATTTTTAAACATTGTATGAGCTTAATTATCTCTAAAAATGTTTCACTCCCACTCCCTAAAGTAGGATTTTATTACCGTATCAGAAAAGTCATAAAACTAAGACATATTTGCCTCACATATCAAATGACAGGCATTAGCGTTATTAACGATTACCTATATTTCCTTAAAAGTATATTTAAAATAATAAAAGGCACAAAATAACATAACGTATTGCTATAATTATTTCAAAAACTTACTTACCAACACATTTTGGATCACCAAAATACTAAGCCAAAAGTCCAGGTAATGTCTCAGATTTCATTTAGATCAACATTGGAAAGTGAATTTCAAAGCAGAAGGGCCACCCCTGAAATGCTTTGTACAAAGAGCGCCTACATTTATTCTCCTCAATCATCCATCACAGTCCTCATCATTAGCTTGTCATTAAAATCATTAACATACATGCATTGAATGGGCCAGGCCTACATCACATTTGCTATGTATGTTGGGGCTTATGAAATTCTGATAATATATATTCGGCTAGAGAAATCTTAAATGGATTTAAAATGACCAAACAATAAAAATTTTAAGAGATGCAGCACTATATATACATATGCCTGTTAGAAAATAATTTTTTCTGCCAGAAATTCCTTTAAACTGTGGATTGAGTAAAGTCCCCTGTATCTGTAACGATGCAGACAGCATCAATCTCACTTTGATGGGAAAATCCAATAACATATTACATTATCTCCTATTGCCAATCATTAACTTAACAAAAATTTATTGAGTATCTCCCCTACTGAAGGCACTGTGAGACTTTTAATGTGTATCAAAGAATGTGTACTCTAGCATGAGAGGAGTATATACTCAAAAACTACAAGATGGCCAGTTCTAAGTGTCATAAGTGGCAATTAAGTGATACAGAAAGAGTTAACAGCGGAGAATGATTATTTGCCACTAAGAAGATTTCTAATGCTCTAACAGCATTAAAATAACATGTGTATTCCTAATGGAATTCATTAAAGACAGTAAAGTAAGAGCAAGTTCAGATGGACATAAGAGAGAAATTTTTGACTATTCTGGTGATAAAACCCTTTCAGGATTCGAAAATCTAATTCTAGATGGTTCAGATATTCATCACATCATTTTTCCCCAACTGGTTTGAAATTTGTGCACTACTTTCTTCAGCTTCAGAATTTGAGGTTTTTTTTACAGATTAAACTTCAGTCCTTGCTAAAGCCCTTAATACTAAACAAAGTGGAAACTACTTTAAACAAATAGAATTAGTTGTTCCCAGGAATAACGCAGATGAAAACATTTGAAACATCAAGGACTTAGTTTTTTAAAAACTTAGGAATGAAAAGGAGGAAAAAATACTAATTCTGTCCATGAAACAGAAGACTTCTAATTCAATTATTTCTTTTGAGTCCACTACCTACTATTTACTGCAGAATAGCACTGCTTTATGTTTCTTGCTTAAGAAGGCATAGCCATCTCCTAACTTGATAAGATTAGCTCTGGGGAGAATTAGAAAGATATCTGGAACTTCTTTTATAATTAAAGGAACAGAACTATTTAATGATGGAGAGACAGAAAGTCTGTTATTATTCTGAAGGAGGTGCAAAGTCAATAACTAAAATCAAAGTACTTTTAGGAGGATAAAAGTTACTTCTTCTTAGAAGCGGGGGAAAAAAAATCCAGCCAATAGACACTGTGTATAAACCATTGGTCTAGGGGCTTATAGTGACAAGGGTTCCTTTTCTCATGGAGTTTTCAGTCTAATAGAGGAAGTAAGACATATACACAAATAACTTTGATACAAGGCAGAATGTGATCATTGCCATCGTAGATGAAGTGTTATGCAAGGGGAGACAAATTCTGACAATGCAATAGTGAGTGCTCTATGAAAGAGGGAGGTATCGCTTCAGGTAGGCTTTGACATATGGGAAAACTTTGATTATACAGAGAGGAGACAAAGGACATTCTGAGTGGAAATGGGGAAAATGGAGAATCTTAGATGTGTTATGGAAATGCTGAGAGTACATTGAGGCCATGAGGGAAGGAGGGGTGTTAATAAAAAACAATGTTAGAAAAGTAGAACAAGGTCAGATGATGAAGGGCCTTGATGCATTTCAGAAAGTTTAAATTTAATCTCTACCAGCTGAAGGGCTATTGATAGTTTTGGGGCAGAAGAATGAAAAGATAAAAAGGTTTTAGGAAAGTTAATTTGCAAAGTGTAGACTGAGTGTAGGACACTGGAGGTAGGGTTACCAGTCAGGAGCTCACTAAAACAATGTAATGAGGAAATGATTCTTAGAACTAAGGTAGAAGGATAGAAACAGTGGAGAGAAGTGAAGAATTCAGGGTATAGGTTATGGAGTAAAAGATTTTGTGTGTATTACTCTTAAATTTATATATGTGTGAAGTATTTCCCTTTTATACTCTACCAAGGAGATAGAAGATCCCTAATCTTTGTCAAAATACTGAAAATTAAAACATACCTGAACTTTTCATAACTCTCACGCAATTTTGATGAATTTTTATATTTGTTGTTTTAATTGCTCGAGGAGGAGGGGAAGTGGATCTCAGAAAGCTTGGATATTAGAAAGTGAAGATGAAAAGATGTTGAAAACGGATTTCACCACAGTTCTCTTTGTGATTAAAATGTTATTAGTAGTAATGGCCACAATAATATTGATACTTGGGATCTGGAAATTTCATTTATTTTTAATTTTTTGTCTGTTTTCTTATATCATTTTAAAGAAAAAATATATTTTAAAACAATAGAAGGGCATAAAGTGTCGCTACTTTCTCAAGTGAAAAAAAAATAATCTATTTCCAGAGAGGAGTAGCAATAAAGGAAAGAGGTAAGCCTTTTTAAAAGTAGGTAACATATACCCTTGAGGGTCTTGCGGAGCATCTCCAAATAACTGGTGAATTTTTAAAATGCCCCTAACATACCATCAGCTTGGAGATTAACAGACTGTAAGACATGGCTCCTGAACCCCTGTCCAATCGCATCCTGTAGGTATTCCTCTCTAGGTAGACTGCCCATTGCTGAGGCAAAAAAAAAAAAGTTATTATCTATTCTTTGAATGAGATCCATGCTTTAGTCATCTTTGCTCATATCCTCAGATCCGTCGCATCTATCCTGTCTTTTCTCATCTCTGCCTAACACTAGGTTAATACATTTAAGACTGCTATTTTTGTAGGCAAAAAACAGTCAAATGTCAATAATTTCATAAAGTTCAACCTAAAAATTGACTCCATGTTAAGCCTAACACAAAGCTACACCCTCCATGAAGTTTTTCTAATTGCCTTTGTGCATGTGTATGCTTACATCTTCGACTTCACAATTTGTTTACAACTCTCTTCATACTTTCACTTGGTCTGTATCACTATCTATGTATTTATCCCTCTGTTAGAGTTTTACCTCTGTAGATACAGATCATACCCCAGTTTCTAGCAGAGTGTGTTGCACGAAATAGGTGCTTAATAAATGCTTATTCAACTTAAATGAATGAAACACTCATCTCTGGACCATTCAACCTTTCAAACCTCTACTTGAAGGAACTGCAAAGTAGCAGTTGTTTTTATACTCTAGTTTAATTTCTCAGTTTTATAGCCACCCTCAATAATGATATACACCAAAAACACAGAGAACTAGCTACAATGATAGACTGATTTGTTGCCTAAAGAAATGTGCTGCTTCTTTTGTTGTGAAATTTATAAGTAGCTAAGGCACCAAAGAAAGGCAAAAAATGTTAATGTTTGCCTACACCCTAAAGCAAAGAGTCAAATTACAATGGGAAAGTTTATCGTTTTAGATGGCGGTCAGACAGTATATTCCCTGGAGGAATATAAATTGTATTCACTGTCTCCTTATTCAAGACTAAGCAAAAGGTCCTATAAACCAGTGGTCCCCAACATTTTTGGCACCAAGGAATGGTTTCATGGAAGACAATTTTTCCACGGACTAAGGAAGGGGAGAGATGGTTTCAGGATGATTCAGGTGTATTACATTTATTGTGCAGTCAGACCCTCTGCTAGTGATAATCTGTATTTGCACCACTGCCCAGCACAGCATCACCGCCTCGGCTCCACCTCAGATCATCAGACATTAGATTCTCATAAGGAGCACGCAACCTAGATCCCTTGCATTCCTACTGCGCAGCTTACAGTAGGGTTCCCAGTTTACAGTAGGGATCGCACTCCTGTGAGAATCTAATGCTGCTGCTGATCTGATACGAGGTGGAACGTATGCGGTGATGCTGGCCATGGGAAGTGGTGGTAAATACAGGTGAAGCTTTGCTGGCTCACCTGCCGCTCACCTCCTGCTGTGCAGCCTGGGGGTTCCCTAACAGGCCACCCACCAGTACTGGTCTGCCCCCAGGGGTTGGGGACCTCAGCTATAAACTGTTCCTGTTTTTCTTCAATAAAAAGGTACTATGAATAAACTTTTCTTAAACTGAAATGTTCAAAATCTATTTAACCCAATAGACATTCGATGGTAGAATTACAATAGTGTTTTCTCTTCTTTGCTTATTTAGATATTACTAAATGTGATGATTAAAATATTTACATATTGTCACCATTCATGATTCAGTGGCACAATGTAAATTTGATCAGGACTTTTTAGAAATACAACATTTACCAATGTCATGAATCTAACAATAAAAATTTTGTCTTAAATTTTTTTATTGGTGTCAACAAATGCTGTGAAGAAAATCTTATGATTTATGGCCCATGTCTACAATATAGGCAATTTCAGGCAACATAAGGTTGATTTTAGCAAACATTTACAAGTCAATACTAAATGATCACCTAGATTAAAATTATTTTTATGTGCTTTACTCATTATAGGCACTTCTTTTACAAGTTTTCTTTTTATAATCCTAGATATTTGAGAAAATTTTCAATACATTTAACATAGTATATCTAGTAAGAGTAATAAGCATATTTTTATAAAAAAAGATAAATCTTTTTAAAAGTCCCATAAAAATGATTTTTTAACCTTTTCCCTTGCTCTAGCACACCTGAAGGCTATAACATACTTCTATCAGTAATAGCGCATCATTACCATAAAAAAAAAAATGTTACTCTCCAGATAATACTTAAAAAGCTATCTTCAGAAACAGTGTTAGGGCTCTGATGCTTCAATTTTACTATGGAAACTGATTTTATTTGACCCAGTATGGTAATTTTTATCCAATAAAATGAACTTATACACACAGTACTTTAAGAAACACATTGAATGTACTGAAATATGTGTAGTCCTTAAACCATGCATCTATTTTCTACTCAATATCGACTTGGTGAAGCCTTTGATTTTAAAATGTCTTGATCCTTATTTCAACTCACTTGTAGTTTGGATATCTTTAACTTATGTGGAATACATTAATTAACTCTAATAGAAAATGTTTACAATCATACAAATTTTCTTTGTCTCTTATTTACTGTTAGGTCCTAATTGTTGATTAATAACATTTAAAAATATCAGAATAGACTATTGCTATAGTCATATGCTCTCCATTGATCTGCGTATGTTTTGACTATTTCACAAAATAGCATCAACAATTTTCTAGGTAAAAGAAAATGTCAGGACAAGATAAGGTTTTCTTTTAACCATCTACAATCTCTATTTAGTACTTGGCAAAAGGCTGTTGAATGAATAATGATCACTATTAGTATCTAACCATTTAAAATAATCAAAGCATATGATTAGCATTTTAACTATTAATTTCATATGTGTTTGAATCAATTTTCTTTCAATTAGTTCCACTTTGCAAATGGCAAAACCCTCATGCTTACTATATAAATATTGGTGTTTTGAAGATATAAAATGAATTCCAAAATATAAGCACAGGAATCTTTAGGATAGGTTTCATTTCATGAGGCTCAATTTTTGTTTTTGTTTGTTAAGTTGAATAGCTAACTTCTATTGACTGATGATAGCTTGGAAGATATAATCACATCAAACAGGAAATACCAAAAAATGTCATTTTTTCAAAGACTAAATTTCATAGGAAAAGTAGTAAAATAATTGATGCTCACTTAGCAAACCTATAAAAATGAAGATTATTCAATTTACTCATTTCCTTCTAGTATATGTAAAAGGAAATGATATAATTGTATTTGGGATTTGACAGTAGATTCACAAAAACTGCAAGTTTATCTATCTCCATTTGTATAAAATCAGATTGAAATGAGAAACAGTTCATGTTTCTTATATCTACGTAACTTTTAGAGAAACATTTTGTTTTCCCATTTATGAAGTATTTGTTTATTAAACATATCACAGAAATAAGCTAATATAAGTGGCATTAAAGATTTAAATAGAAAAGTTTACATTTAAAAGAAAACATTTTGTTAGTACTTTTTAACATGAGAGCTGGTCTCAGGATAATGTGAGTAATTAAATAAAGTTATGTATATAGTCATAAATAAATTATTTTATTCAACTTAAAATATTATTTTGAAATGATTTACCAAATTTTTCCCACAAAAATTTGGATTTTATATTCTAAATTTAAGCACACTTTAGAGAAATATCTAATTCTCTTAATTATATAAGTGAATAGAAGGATAGGTAATTAAAAACAACTAGGGATGAAAATTTTGCTCTTATTTTGTCAACTAAGAAATTATAAAAGAGGTTCACTTACATGGTTCAGCTTTATTCCAATTTCTTATCTTTCAAGATTTTCTCTTTTGTAGATTTAAAGAATATTTGACACACAAATTCTACTGTTGAATGAATTGATCTTCGTTTTCATTTGAATCAGTTTGCACATAGCTGCTGCCACTAGGACAGTACTCAGAACCATCACTTCGATTCTACAGAAATAAAAATCCTCCTTATCTCTTTACGAAAAGGAAAATATTCCTTCTTACATAAATGTGCAAACTATGAAAAGGGGATTCAAAAATTGGAGTGAACAAATGACTCCCCATTCCATATCTACCTTGTATAGTTGGCTTTATCCAGGATATAAGTAAAAAATACCCCACTAAATTTCCCATACCTTTTCTCCCTGGCTAAAGACAACAGCCAAATAAGTTTTAATTTTCATCTTAAAGCCATGATACAACTTTAATATTAATATATTTAACAAATCTTATTCTTCCTTATTCCATTTTCTAAAAAATATAGCCATTTAGCATTTGATTGCAAAGGAATATTATTTTTAGATAATTATAACAGAAATTTTCTTTCTAAGACATATTTCTATTCTTAATGATGCAGTTTATAATTCTATCTTATGTCTCAATAGATCCGACCCCAAGGGGGAGTTCCAAAGTTCCGTTTAAAGTCAATACCAGTTCTAAGAAATATAATCAAAAGGTGGATTAAGGTTAATGAAACACAATTTTATAAACTACATGTATATATATGTATATCATATCAAAATTTCTCTTAGATTTCCTGCTCTTACCTTCAACATTAATATTGCAATTTATTTAAATTTATGCAACATTGTTTAAAGAAACTGGATTTTACATGATTTAAAGGCTCACTCCCAAATGATTTCAGATAGTTTTGCTGTAGTGCTGATTAAAAAAAAAAAACCAAAAAAAAAATTCTTTAAGATTTACCACTCTATTTGAATTTACGAAAGTGATAGATGTGGCCAAAACAGTTGTAATAAAATGAAAATATGGATGTAATTACTCTGATCATCGATGAGTACAAATATATTGTACCCAATCTCAGAATCAAATTAATTGCCCATTGACATACAATTGGTACCATTCTATGTTGTGTCTCATAAATGAAAAATTTCAATACACATGCAGCTCTAGATCTAAGGACCTTTATATTTTGAATCTGTTGGCCAGAGAAATAAAGGGAAAGTCTAAATTACATCTTGACTCTCGGGCATTAAGTCAGCACTGCTGCTGTTCCAATTCCCCTTTGAACCATTAATCCCCAAGCTGTGGGTTTTGCTTTATTCTTTGGACAAAGTTTCAGTCAGAAATGGGATGGGTAACATGAGTAAATGGGGTCTATGTCCCAGTGTCTCTCTAATCACTGTTAGATAACTTGGGTTCCGGCTCCTTGAAGAGCTTGACCTCGAAGTGCTATTGTTGGGCCCTATGTCTGTGGCTAGGCCTCTTGAATGTGGCTCACCCATTTTTCTGCTCTGTTGTCTACTTTCCATTACCAAACGGCCCTGACGGAATGTTCCCCATCCACTGCTGGGTATTGGTGAAGCTGTCTCTTAGGATATCTTTACAGAAACTGTTTTCTACCTGGATTGCATATGTGCTGTGCTGAAATTATTCTTTTGTTCAATTTAAGCTATAGACCTTAAACACCAGTTTTCTTCTGAACTATGCTTAGTTCTGCTCTGTGAGTTCTAAAAATGAGAATGTAATAGGGAGTAAAATAGTATGTACCTTTTATTCTAAATGTAGTGCGTTATGTCCTTCTCTGACTTGCTAATTAACAAAAGGGACCTTAGATTTAATGCTGCAAATATATATTTAACAATAGTAAGATAACAGTGTGTGACCAATAACTATTTTTTCTCCTGCCTTTTAAGTACCTTGTTGATGTTACTCCATTTTGTCTTCAAAATAAAGATGTTGAGCAAACTAAAGAATGTTCATTTCTACCAGTTATACTATTTGGTCATCTATTGCTTATATAAATTACATAAATTATTTAATTCTATCCTAATGATAGAAACTGCTTTGGAATATAGTAACCCTGCGTTTTAAACTGTGTTTGTTGGTGTTGCAATATTCAGGTACAATGTGGTAATTACATGGTAAATTTTAAATTCTGCTAGTCAAAATGGACATAATTTTAACATATATTAAAACAACTTCTTACCATGTAAATTCCCGTCACATAAATTAATATTTTGAAATGATAGTTGACTTTATAAAATAAATATCTTCACTAATAAAATGCCTATAGTTACCAAATATACATCCACTTCCCAAGCCCTGTCAAAAGCTGATATTAAAATACCATAAGGGTATGTTAAAGCTTTATTTTTTTCCCTCGTACTAGAAGCAGAAAAAAACTAGACCGAAGCAATATTCATTCTTTAACAATTCAATGACTTTTCGACCCTTAGAGAAAAGAAATTTTTAAGGCTTAAATAGTATTAGTGCAAATGAAGATGTATCTTCTAATAAAGTTATGTTCTTTAGATATAAAACAGAAGCAGTAAGCTACAAAACTGTCAGCTAAAAGTTTTCTGACACGCTTTGCCTAAATTGTGGGAATTCACACCACGGATGTCAGATATCATCTGTACGGTTCTATAAAAATCCTTCAAAACCCTATAGGAACCCACAAATGTCCACAATTGGCACGGTGGGGATACAACACTTTTTAGCTGAAGGCACTGTATCTCTAGGAGGATCTTTTTATTAAGAGGAACTGGAATGAGTTGTAAGTGCCACATATGGGGCCTGGAATAATGTAAAAAAGAACAGCAGCTACTGATCCATACTTGTAGCACTTAAAAAAAAAAAAGATGAGATGATAAAGAGCTGGCATAATCATAAGTTCTGTACAATCACTTTGGAAAGAGATCTCAAAGCTAACTAGCAAAGTTAATGAAAAACTTTAGAGATTAAATAAAAATGGAATTAAATCAGAACAAAAATTAGAAGAGGCCCAGAAATGGTAGGGAAAAAAATTGAAGGTGACTGAAAAATTGTTATTTAGAAAATCTGTGAAAACGTACATGAGACCAAATAAAAATGCTTTTATGTTTAGAGTTTCATAATGCAACATAATGATCCAAAACATCAGCAAAAATAGTGCAGGCTTAACAGGAATGAAAACAATGAGAGAGAGCATTTCACTTGCTCAAGTTGTCAGTCACTTTCAACTGCTTTGCTGTGAAATACAGAGCCACTCCAATTTCAAATGCTTTTGTCCACAGAGAGATCTAAGGTCTGTAGGGATTTTATATAAAATATCACCAACCAAAAGGTATAGGACCTGCAAATTCTACACGTGCCTACAAATAGCAATTTAAATTTTAAGGCAGCCAAAGAGAATAGAAGGAAAAAAGGTAATATTATATATGTGAATATTTTCATTATGTTTTATGATGATCCACAGTTTAGACTTTCAATACTGTTTAAAAAGTAGGGGTCTGGAAGTCTGTTTTAGCTGTCTGTGGAGACAAATTATTATTGACAAGAGAGGCTGAAGTGTAATATTGGAATGATTTAACAACTGAGGTTCTCAAGAAGCAGAGGATATTGTAAAGATGACTGGGACATGTGATATATAAAAAGTTTTGGGGCATGTAGAATACGGGTTTGACATGTTAATTAAAAAAATATAATCTCTATTGAAATCCTGAAATAATACTACACTACTCCTTTTAAATGATATCTCAGTCTTTTAGTTCCTTACCCTAAGGTTTTGGCTACATAAGGGCACAACATATTTATTTTCAAGTCTTATATCCAATATGTTAACATTCTGTATAAAAGACTGTTACCTCTCAGACTTCAAATATTTGCCTTAATAAGAGGGAGAAAATAATAATCATCTGCAACTAGTATAGAATATTTAGCAAGTAGAACTTTGCAATGACATAGAGGCTAAGAGGATTCAGGAATGGCACATAAGAAATGATCTGAAAACTCAACAGTAGGAGACTCTAATAATCAGAGAGAAGAACGCCATGACAATGGGAGGCTTTGTGCGTAAAGCCCTCCATACAAAACCAGCACGGGAAGAACATTCATTTTGATCTCTAGAAACAAAATTTTAAAATATGAAAATTGGAATCTCATTTAACATTTTATAAGAGGAAGAAAAAGGCAAATCTGAGCAAACTTATTGTGAGTGAGGAGAAATAATTGCTTAATAGAGAAGAAACAACCGAGTTGAACTAAACATGGTGGGCACATCATTAAATTCCTCTTTTTGCCTTAGGTTGGGAAGGAGACAGGAAATGGATTGATTCTGTCAGTATGAGTTCACCTTCCAGGTCTAGTCCAAATGTTTTCTTCTCTTTTTTGTTCATTTAAGTCTAACACATGGGAGAAGAAAGTAAGTTTAAATTATTTCTGCTTAAGCACAACATCAATCCTAACTTTTTAAGTAGTTTTTTAGAGGTAAATGTCTATATAAAATAGGAAGCTAAAATAATTTTTATCTATATTCTATCGAACTCTGGAAAGCCAAATAATAAGGGAATATTGGCATTGAAGTGCAAAAGGGAAGAGTATTATAAATTATAATGATACTCAGCTCGGACATTTAAAGGAAGTATACTTTACATTTCATACCATGGATAGTTCTACAACTCTTTGAACAGCAATCAATAATAACAATTTTAAAAAATCAAATATTTACTTTGAATCAACAAGTGCTTGATTGAAAAGTGTCAAAGTTTCAAAAATTATTGTGTAGAATCTATAAAATTTCACCTGACTTTAAACCTTTCCTACTTTTTGCTGTAATACTCTTGAACATTCATCTGATTTATATTGCATGAATTTCAATCTTTATTTTTCATTTTGCTTTCAACAAGACAGATAAAATTTAACAAAGTCTGGGAGGATAATCACAAATGAGGTGAAGGGGGCTGCCACTTTCTACTCACATAAATTTGGATGGTTATAAAATACATATTAATTAAATAATTGAAATTAAAAATAAAATTTAAGAAGTGCACTCTACCAATATTTAGAAAAATATCTTAGCTCCCTCATAAAGATAAACATTATATTTAGTTATCTGTTCTTTCTAAAATCTCTTTTGTTCTCCCTTCTTCAGGATTCTAAGAGCATCGTGGATTTTACTCTTATAGGTATCACCTTATGAAGTCAAATCATTTCTAATTAACTGTCATGTCCATTTGATTCTTCATAATATTATACTTTTACTGAATGCTTACTTGATATAGTAGAATGTGTTAGGGCTTTCATATACTATCAAATACGGAAAACATAGTCTCTGTCCTTAAGGGACTTGCCATTAAGCTGGAGATATCTGCAAATTAAGCATTCGTGTATGTATGAACACATGTGCATGCACGTATGTACACACATTCACACATACACACAAAGTGTTAGTTCCAAATAATGGTATTAAGGAGCAAGTTCTTTTGAGGTATGGAGAAGAGTGCATGTCCTAACAGCAAAATTACTTGGGAAAGCCTCCAGGAAAAATAGGACTAGTCCTATAATATAGGAAAGGTGGAATTAAGTTAAGTGAAAGCAGAGGAGAAGCTGAAAAAGGAAAGAGCAGAAAGGCAAATAGTTTGAGGCAAAATAAATGCACTAGTTTGGCAAAAGCATTCATTCAGGGCACTATGAAAGTAAAAATTAGAGTGGAAGGGAAGGGTTAAAATATGGAATACGGAATATGAGTGATAATTTGGCATCACTTGTTCACAAACAATTTACAAGAAGCACTATACCATATCCATTCTATACTTTCTAATGCTCTAGAACATCTCTACCAACCTCAGGTACCCATATTCTACCATGTAGAATTTTACTATCATGGAGTTGAGTAAAAAGACTAAACAAAAACAAGTTTCAGTGTTTCTCCCTGAATCTAAGGATACTTAGGTTCTTAGATTCCTCAGGTAAAATTCTGAATTCCTCATTTTCCCTTTTGAACCTGTTTTTTTGTATCTTCTATTTCTCTCTGTTGACTTTTAAAGTGGCTATAATTTCTCCTAATTTTCTTCTTTGTCCTCAGGATTCAATCAGTTGTCTTGTTCTAGTTTTTCAGAGCACTTCTTGTGTGGATTTCTTGCTCTCTACTCCCAGTCCTGTACTTAAGTCAGACATTACAGACCAAGAATTAATCTCTGCTTCCAGTCTCTCCCGATTCCAGAATATCCTACCACATGAGTTTCATTAAGTCATAGTTCATTCAGTACACTTTCAGACTACTCTTCTGAAAGCAAAGCTCTGATGTGTCAAATTCAAGCTCATAACATTAACAAGCCCCATATTAACTGAAATAAACACCATAACTTGATATATATTTAAGTCACTCAACAGTCTGATCCTACTTCCTATATTCTAAATTCTATTTTCCTTTATATATTCTAAATTCCTGTCAAGCCTAGTACTCAATGTTTTCTAGGCACATATCACGAGTTCCTGAACAATTCTATTTGAATTGTTCGTTGCTTACAACTTCAGATAACATTTTCTTATCTCAAGAATCCTTTATCTCACTAACTCTGAGTAATATGCTCCCTATAATAAATACCTGTGTTATATTGTTTCACTTTTATAGATATGCTTACTTCATGAATTGTAAGAGGAGATAAGAGAAAAAGAAAAAAGACTGTCAAGGAAAATAACTGCAAACTTATAGAGTGCCTTAAAAAGAGTATTAAGATGCAAAATACAGAAAAAAAGATTTTATATTGTTTATAGTCTCATTTATACTGACAATGAGGTATTACAAGAGGTAGTAGAAATCAGTACCTACATAGGCAACACTATGAGACACAAGGAGCAATTATTATGTTCCAGGCACTCATTTTATTTGCAAGAATCTTATGAGGTAGGTATTGTTATTACTTACCTCATTTTCAGCTGACAAAACTGAAGAAGGAAATGTTAACTGCCCAATCCCACTTAGCTACTAAGTGGGGAATCTGGAATTGGAACCCTGACAATCTGGCACCAGAGTCCACGTACTGATACCACTAGGCCCTCCTGTCTCCTGTTTACAATTGCATCAGCATAAAAACCCCTCTCCAAAGCAACACGTACCATGATTTCATTTCAGGATGCATAAGTGTGCTACTTAAATGTCTTACAAAAATCCTTTCACTTTTGTTTACTTTCCAAAGTACTTTGAAATGCATTCAATTATATGCAAGCAAATTTTGATTGAGAGAATTAGATTAATATTCCTTTTGCCTCATAAAATATACAAAATTGCTTAAGATTATTTAAGTACAAGCATCTTAAGACTCTATAAAGGTGAGGATACAGAATCCTGAAGTGACATTCCATCAATATTTGACATCTAATAAACAAAAATTAATGATAGCAGCAGAAACAGATACAAGAATGAATATCGACTCAATATTTAGCAAGATAATTAAACATTTGATTACAATTTATGTCTTTAGAAAAAGATAAAATTTGGGCTCCTTCTAGTTTTTATTTTTTCTGAAATCTGTTTCCAACAAGCCAAGGGAAGCTTTCCTTTTATCTATTGAAAATAAATGTAGGCATTGGTCACATGCTAATTTATATAAGCATAAAATGTGTACTATATTAGCTATGAACATTTTAATTTTATAAACTCATAGCAGCAGTACATCAGACATTAAATATATAATTTTTAGATATTGTTTTACACATAGTATTATTTCTGAGATATTTCATAAACTTTAATTAAATTAATAATAAAATGAAAAATCTGAAATAGCAATTGCCATTTGAAAAATACTACTAACTTAACAATGTCATAATTTAGCCTAATTATTATTTCACATTCTAAAATATATTGTTTAATAAACTATTTTATTAAATCATTAATTTTTTATTTTAATATTCTTAGCACTGGACAATTACATTTAAAAAATACTTCTTTACATATCCTCTATACATGGCTTTTAACAACCACTATATACTGCATATGAGCCCAGGGAGTTGCACCAACAGCTTAAACACTTTTAATATGAACATCTTTTATTTCTCGGAAATAGGTCTTTTTTTAAAAAAGGGAAAACAGGATCTAACTCTTGTTTGCTCTTTAAAGTTTTATTGTTTTAGCATTTTATACAGGGAGTGAGCATTAGCATACTCAGGAGAACTGCTGAAAGTAAAAGGCCTCAAGCTACCCACTGCATGGCTGATAGGATAAAGCGGGGATATAAAAACTTTTGTCTGATTGCTCACTTTCCTTGTTTTAGAGTACTGCTACTCTCAAGAGCATATATTCATGTTCTTTCTACTTCGAGTTTTATTACTTCTTTTGTATTATTTAATACAACTAAAGACACTTCCAAAAGACAAATTTTTCCATTTTGAAGAAGTAATGGTTTGGAACCTGATAAAACACATTAATGTTCACAGTGTGTTTTCTGTAAAGGTGATAGAGTAAAAGTGCTATAAAGCAATTAGGCATATGATCTTAAAGACATTAATATGTCAAATAGAATAAAATCTTTAAAAAGTCAACAAAAATAATATCTTGTGAAAGGTCAAATGAAAATGGGCACTTAGGCCATATTTCTCTTTCAGATCTTTGACCAGATATTTAATGGGAAAATAGAGAAAGAAAGTATAAAAATGAAGGAAAGGACTAATCTTATCTCAATAACTTGAAATTAGAAGTATATGATGCTTAACTCTAGGAGGTATGGATGTAAGTTACAACTCCTCCTAACAGCTGAATGGTGTATACGCTTCATTACTCAGATTCTAATTTTTTCCCTCTGAATTCTAAGTTCTACTAGGGTCAATACTTTTTAGTAAACAAGAAACTGATATGCTTGACACTACTGAATAAGGCCAGGCATTTTTTAAAGTGTCATACACATTTCTGAAATCCACAATACATCAATTTTTAATACTTCTACTCTCTCAGCTCCATTAAAAAGATGGTAGGGGAAAGATTTTAGAGTAATTAATGATATAGTTAGCTGCTAAATATTAATAGGAATCGTAGTCTTGCATAAAATATAACATATAAACCTTGCCAATACAGACGCACCAGTAATTAAAGTTGAATATGTAATTACACTGATTTATAAGACAGGCAAAAAGTTACACTTTACTAGCTTCTATGTAAACTGTGGGTAACAGTTAAACTTTGCATTTTACGGTTTATAAAAATGGGCAATATCTTGACTATAGTTCATAAATGGTTTAGAGACCTGTAATAGTAGTAAAAATTACAACAACTTATCCCATCATGAATATTCCTATTGCACCATACAAACCAAACTGTGATAATGACCCATAAGATGCAGATTCATCTTAGCTGCTGCTTTATGCCCTAGAGAATGTTAGTAGTACTAAGAATTTGTAGAGGACTGCTAGGACAATAATTATACGGTATTTGAGAGAATCTAAAAGATGTATTAAAACTAATTTTGATGTACTTTTACATATATGAACATGGTACAGTTTAACTCCATTTAGACTTGTATTTTTAACTTATATAACATTAAAAACTTCAGAAGAATACTAAATTTTAGAAGCATGTGAACGTAGGTTCCTCCCTTTAGGGAGTCTGTTAACCACACTTACATGTGCGGCTGAGGCGAGCAGCCTGGACTGCTGTTCCCATTGCTGTCGATGTGATCCAAAGAACCATTGAGGTCTTCGTGGACGGCCTGCAGTAGGCCACTGGATGCATTATTGATCAGTCCAGGGTTGCTTAGCAAAGGTAAACTGCTCTCTGCCAAGGCAGCCTGGTGAAATGAAGAGGGTGTAAAATGACTTTTAAAATGCCCTTTAAAATAATTTTTAAAACATTTATCTTCCCTTAGCAAAATCATTATATAGATATTAGAGAAGCATTTAAATAAAATGTATGGGGATACACAAAAATTCCTAATTGGCCACTGTGGTAGAGATGCAAGGAAATTAAGTATGATGTGAAAATATCAACAATAGCTCTCACAGCAAACTTTCTCACTCATATTTCAACCTTTTACATAATTAAATGCTTAATTCTCTCATGTAGTAAAATACTGTAGTTTAATATAAGCAGTTGCTCTACTTTTTAAAAATGACCAGAACTTAACTCAAAATAAAGAAGTCCTGACATTTGCCTCCTCTGCATAAAAATTATATATTATAATTAAACTTTAAAGTTTTTGCCACAAGCACCATGTTCCCCAACACTATGATGTGAAATCATTTATGACAGCCTGGATAAATATTAATGCATAGCCACATGCATTTGCAAAAGCTTCTATCAATCTAGCATTTGCAGGAAAAACGAGTGTTCCAGATTTTGCCACAGGGTGTCCTTCTTGCTTCTTCACATCAAAAGTAGCTTGAATTAGAACCAGTGCTTTCTACAGTACTAGGTACTACAACTTACTTGGTTGATAAACCAACTATTAAGAACAATCACAATCCTACCTAAATAGAAAGCCATGCAAAAAAGAAAAAAAAGAAAAAAAAAAACCCAAAACATTCAAATGTAACAATAATGGAAAAGTGCACTTAATGATATTACCTGCAAACTGGCATTCAGAGCTGCTCCATAGCCTAAACTGGTGGGTATATTTTTTACTAAGGTTGGGCTTCTGGAAGAAAAAAAACATATAAAAATGATCAAATAAGTCACAATATAAAATATGTAGGTATCAATAATCTCAGCTAAAAACATGTTCTTGCTTGTTGTCTGACACTACTAATCCACAGTGGATGTATCTAAGGCCACAGAAATGAGGTAAGAGAGTTCAAATATATCATTGTCCACATATTACATATCAACTTTGGCCTGGAATATAAGGAATGAAACTTTAGACTATGGTGTGCAGGCAAAGTGAGCCATGACCTTGAGGATCTCTAAACCTGTTTCTAGCTATGTGAAGGTTTCATTTCCAAGAAGAACAACATTCATATAAAATTTTAAAAATGTAAATATACAACACAATTACCAATTTGATGCAATCAGGAAATAATTAATGGTTAATTTCTAGAACACCATGAATTAACATAACAAATTACCATAGTTAATTAAATGACAACATAATGGATTTACTATTTCTTGAATGCAGAAATTAGCACATACTTGACTACAGAAATCAAAACTCAAGGGCCAATAGTAGATAAATACATTAAAGTCATCTCTTCATATAAGGCAGCAGTGGTTTAGGAGAGCAGTAAATGCTACATGGAGTTAATGAGGCACAAAATGTGCTCTATTATATTTCTGACTTAAGTTTGGCAGCCTTGTTCTCCAGAAAAAAATAAAAATTCAAACTTCCCAGCCAGTAATTTTGTTAACTAACATATCTTGATTATCTCAACTGTACTGTATAGAAAACAGTCATGGTTGGGGTAAAAGTAAGGCAGGTCCAAATAACAAAGTTTGTTTTGAAAATAAAGAGTATTTGGGAAAGAAAAATAATTATTTTTTTTATAAAGTCTTCTC
>NC_059138.1:31093431-31095931 GCF_020740605.2 Lemur catta
TCTGTATGATGAGGTATGATGTGTACAAAAGGCGCAGACCAAGACAAAACCTACAGCCTCCATTTGTTGCACAAGCCAAACAGACATTTTTCAAACTAATTAGCCAATAATATGCAAGAGAAAAAGTAATATCGTGCGACTAACAAAGGTGTTGATGATTGAGTGCTCACACTGTAATTAGTGTGTCAGGCCCTCGTTTCTCTGCCAAGCCTCAGCTATTAATTGCACCAAATTAGAAAACTATATCAGAGGCAAAATTATTCTTTCACTTGTCATTTTGAGAGAGGGAATTCATTCCATTCAAGAGGCAGGTTAAAAAGAGGGGAAGCAGATACTAATCTGCTTATGTCATGTAAATAAATGTTCCTTGTGCTATCTGTAAGAACTGTGCTAGGCATCTTAAAACTGCTGGAAAAGTAGTTACCTTCCAAGTTGCTGCATTACGCCTGAAGTAAGCAAATGTCCGTGTAAACCAGCTGTAAATTTCATTAAGTGTTAACTGCCTGTCAGATGACTCCATGATAGCCTGAAATGAGACAAGATACATAGTGACATAAAATAATGGTTTACTAACTAGACTAGATGACACTTTCTCATCCAAGCCTTACTTTAAGCATTAATGAATTTTAATTTAATCAAGCAAAGTTAATTTTCCTTCTACTTACCTGCCTTATGAGAGTTGCATAAGTAAATGGAGGTCTGACATCTGCATTTTTATAAAATTCGTAGTTTGGGGCAATCTCTATAAAAATAAAAACTAGGTGTTAATTCTGCTAATAATTCACATTACATATAATTGATTTTTCATATTTCCCCTAGTATTGGTAAAGTGATTCAGTGAGAAAGCCACTGACTAGTGAAAGCACAAAGCATGACAGTGGAATTGAATTATATGGAAAAGGCCATTTCTGATGTGAAGTGCAAATGAAGCGTCCCCTAGTTGTTCGTGGTACTTCAGGAACTGTGTGACCAGCTGGCCTGAGGATTTTTTGCAACAGCCAGGTCTCCTTTAAAGCGGGTGGTTTAGGCATGTTCTTACATCGACTTTTGCTCCCCTGCCACAATCTTTGCTTTTCTCCTCTAATACTTTTTAAAGTACAACAGGATCATCTCTCTCGGCCTCTGTGTCCATCTAACAAAGGAAACACAAAACCCTCACAAGTGCCCGTGCTGAAAATAACTTCACTTTTTGTAAAAAGGGGGCTCTGGGCTAATAATGGTTACAACGTGTGACTGTGATTATCCAGATGCCCCGGGGTGGGGGTGGGGGTTGGGGAAGGAGGGAGAAGGGTAAGAGAGGGAAATAAGGTAAATTTTTGTTCCATGCAAACTTTGCCTCTCACAATGCTTCTTAAGCAAAGTATCGTATAGGCATTAGGAGCAGTGGTAGGATTTCATTTAGGTAGCACCTTTATAAAGACTGATTCATGTAAAGCCCGAATTGTCTTGCATAAAGCAACAGTGCTTCATATATGTCCTTTAAATCGGCTCTTCTCATATAGCATTACTCACAGATGTTGAATTGCTACAGTCTTCCCTCAGAGATCAAAGGATCTCATTGAATTGAGGTGATAATATGGGCTATCCTGACAACACATCTCTCAATGTCTCTAATGGGGAGAGCTTTCTTTCCTGAACAACCATTCAGAACAATTCATCATGATGTGCTTAGGGAATCGCCCCTATTCGCATATACCAGGAATAAAACAATTATCACTCCATAAATCATGACTTGAGTTTCCATGTGCTCTGGAATGGCTCATGTACAGTTGCTTCAGCTACAGTTTTCCTCTCCCAAAGTAAAAGAGCTCTACTGAGCATTCATATCCTACCTGATGACATGGGAATGTTGTATTTGTCTGAATGTCGCCTTCGTATGGCTCCCACATTGGGCACACTGGCTGGGGTGATTACTGAGGGTCCCTGGGTAATCGGGGTGACTGGGGCCGTTGGTGTGGTAGGGGTTTGAGGTAAGCTCTGTGGGGATGTCTCCAACATGTTCTTCGACATGGTGACACTAGACACCAGATTTAGCTGCAAAGGCCCAAGAGAAGGGCAGGAAAAAGGTAGAGACAAGAGAAAAAGACTTAAAAAGGTTTGACAAATGAGAATGGATTCACTTCTACAGCTGTGTTGCCACTAATAAGCTGCAAAAGGAAGCAGCCAATCTCAACTAATTACAGGATGAAATTGTATCATAAGAACTCTAATTAGAGGATGCTGTTAGAGGTTATCTAATAATCTACTGCAATGTTACTTAGGACTAACTCCTTCTTGTCCTACCAGACTTCAGCAAAAGTCTATTTCTTTAAATAAAAGCCAGTTGCTGATTATTGACTGCCCCTGTTGTTAAACAGGTCTAGCCCCCAGTGTAGCAACAACAACAGCAATGATGAAGGATGCAATGTTTTTAACCAATAGGACTTAAAGTAAGTTGCTATTCTGTTGCTGCCAGAATTTTTTTTTTCCATAGTCCCAAATCTCAGCTGAGAGGCTCCAG
>NC_059138.1:31100931-31125931 GCF_020740605.2 Lemur catta
GTGTAAAAACTGTCTCTGTAATAAAATCATATCAGTTGGGAGTTTGTTCTAGCCTACATTGGGAAAAACTTAAATTTGAGAGCTTGAGGATATCTGAATGTATATGATGTAGTCTAAAGGTTATATAAATTTAAGTGATAAGTACGTTAACCTATAGCAATCCATCCTGAGTTATCAATCATTGCCACTGTTAAAAACAATCTAAATTCTATGTATCTCTATTAATCATTGTGTTACTGAGACAATAAGATGTAGCTTAAAAGATCTAGAATCTGCTCAGTACTCCATTTAACACATCAGAAATCTGAGAAGAGTCCATTAAGTAAGCATTGGACAAACCTGTATTTCTAACTGCTGCACCACCTGCATCTGCACTCGACACTGGGCGGTGCTGCGGTCATCCAATGCATGTTCATTGTTAAGGTGCCTAAACAAACACAAAACAAAAAGGAATGTTAAGTAATGTCTATCTCAGTGGTACATATAAAAAACACTACACTGAAGTTGTATGCTTTTCTGCAGTGGGAAAACAGAATGTCTTGAAACCAGGAAAAAGCTAAATGTTTACATCCATAAAAAAGTTAAATATGTTTATGTATTTCGTGAAAAGTATTTATGTAATATAAAGAAACTCTTTAAATGGCATAAAATGTAATTGTCTCTAAGCTTATCTGTTATTACATAAAATATTTCCCGGACCATTTAAAGAGTTTTAGTAGAAATCATATTCTTATGCCTTTTTTTTAAAAAAAAAGAGTACCTGACAAATATATAAACCAAAAGTAATTCTGAAGAGAACAAAGGTGATTTTCTATTTCATTTCTATTAAAAACAGTTGCTATTCTTGTTATGTATTTTAGTGAGCAATGTCTTATTTTACAGGAATGTGGTATTAATTAGGTGAAGATCACAAATCCCATGAAAACAACAATATTTAGGAAGAATGATGATTTGGTGCTACTAATAAATAAACTGCATTGAAGTTTCTGATAATCAAAATCATAAGATTGACACTTCGTATCTAGAATCTTAATTGGGAGACATCTAGCCTATACTTAAACAAAAATCGTGACGGGTAAGTCATTCTAATGATCTTACTCTAATCTTGAATATGTATTTGTCTATTATTATAGTGATATAGTGTTTAAAGAGATCTCTTTAGTGATTATGTTAATACACCAAAAGTAATTTAGTAGTGCAGCATCGCCAATGGACATGAAAATATTCAATAATATGTATCTTGCAATAAATAATGTCTTTGATGCCTCCTCAAATTAAAAAAGTAATCTTCAAGTAATTCAGTATCCTTTGTTGTGTCTATTTCACCAATGGACAAACTAAGGCAGTAATTTAAGAGATGTTCTCATCAACACATATAAGTGAAATGGCATATTGAGCAAAATATTCACAAAGCTGAATAAGAATTTATATATTTACCCATGTGGGCTCAGGTATCATTTAGAATGGTATAATAGTCTAAAAAGTTTATTATAGCCCTCAGTATACTGAATTCAACAAATGTTTTTGTACCCAAATTATGTACATATATTTCTTGAAGTTAATAATAAGCAAAAAAATATAGACAGACATGTGAAACATATGAAAAATAATTAAAATGATGTTGCTGAGAAAGAACTAATTTGTAAACAGGTAGGTTTAGCTGTTAGATCTAGGTTCAGCAATCAGAAACCTTTGTTCTGCTCTGTCTCATTCCTTGATAAATTAAACCAGTTTGTTTTAATCCTTCCTCACTGATCATAACAACAAAACCTCCATGTATCTTGGCACAATGTCAGTCTTGGTTGAAGAGAAACTGTGGACTAAAATAGCTAGGTGGATAAGGTCACGCTGGAAGAGTGTGGCTAGAGCTCAGGAGAGGCACTTCCACTATACCTGTCTGCTGTAAGCTCTGCTGTGAACCTAACTGTAACAAGGACTAGAATTCACTCATGCTCTCTGAAGGAAGGCATAGAATGTTGGAGTAAACCAGAGGTTAGCTTATGGTGTAAAGTGTCACCAATTCCTAATTAATAAGACAACATTTTTCTATCAGCATAATACAATAATCTATGTATTCTTACAGCTTAATATTGCTGTGTTTTTTTAAGATTTTTTTTCACTGTAAGCTTGTTGGATAACACAAACATATTTATCTCACATCAGTGTAAATGATGCATCTTTTTAAAACTGCTTTGGCTATACACAAAGACTAGGGTGTAAATGGGGCAAGAAAGATAAGCAGAATACACAGTTTCACAAGAAAACGTAGATTTAGCATATTTATTTTTGTATGAAATCACTTTTTAAAAAAATTTTTATACTTGTTTACTTCTTAGTGATAATCATTATCTTATATCTAAAGAATTAAAAAAAAAGTACAAAATGTTTGCATTATATACTTGGGTCTTAGAGACCTATTCAATTTATCTATGCAGCTTTTATTAGAATAGAGACTGTAGACTACAATAATAGTCAATGAGGTTTTGTCTTGATTGAATTTTTCAGTGGAACACAAAAGAACCTTGCCATTAAAATAGTCCTTTATTCTCCTGTATGAAGGCGAAAGGTTTTTAAAGTGTTGTGATGTTCAGTAATGAGCCTCTATCTAAATTATCATTGGTGACAAACTCACAAAGCACTTTTCGAGGACACATAGTTATGAAATGCCAGAGCTGCCACTTTCTTTCCTGTAATTATAGGCTAGCTTGCAGCCCTTCAATGATCATTTATAGAACAGCCTCCAGTGGATTACTGAGAACTTGAAAAACACATACATACCTCTGCCACATCTCCCTTCTCCTTTCCTCGCTATTGTTTACCAGTGATATGTAAAATAATAGTGCCTATTCATTCCCCCTACTTAATTATGCCAATCAAAGTACAGAAATAGTGTCAGATATAAATACAATGCAATAAGACTAAATAAATAGGCTAAGTATTAACATTAAATTATGAATTTATGTATTTATGACTATTTTGTGCCCAAATTATTCTCTTTTATGTTTTTATAACTATCTCAGGTACTACATATTGCTGTTCAAAAATTCTCTATGATTTATAAATCAAGAATGAGATAATACTGAAAAATGAGAGGATTGGTGGATTTTCTCAGTCAGTGCCTAATTGCTGTTTCAAAATGCATATGCAAAGGGACATTTCATTAATCATTTAATCATGTCCCTTGCAGGAAGTTGGAACTAATGTTGCAAATACCCTTTTCATATGAATGCCCCATAATACTATTTTATGCATTTGATATATTGCCTATGTCATAAATTATGGCTGCTTCAAAAGGACCAAGTGGGGTTGTTATCCCTGAAGATGCTTGTTACAAAACCTTTATTAAGTTTCTTTTTTTACTTATTGCTAGTTCTATTTCACAGCTTCATACTAGCCAACAATAATACTCTTTCTGATGGCAAAGGTCTGTAAATTACCCATGCAATCACTAACACCATTTCACAGGCCTGTTCTACTTCTACTGGTCTGCTAACAAGGCGATTACACACAAATTACTGAATGCCTATGAAATATTTAAATGCATTCTACTCTACTATGCATTAATAAGAGCAAAGCAAGCTCTGGAATTCTGGTTAGCTCCAGTCCCTAATGTCCCCTAATGAGCCTCTTACCGAGACTGCAGTTCAAACAGAGAGGTGATGAAAAAATGCAAAGGGTGCCTTCAGAAAGGCAGCACTGAACAAACATTGTGTGAGCCAGTTCTAATTTATGGGTCACTTTATAGGTATATTGATTTTTGTTTTCAAAATGGAATAAATGATGTGGTCGACTGACGTTCTTTCAAAACCGCATTGAATTGGTGTGCTAGGTAGGTAGTGGGAACTAGAAAAAAATGTAAATAGGCAGTCGAATTCTTTCTAAAAACAATTAAGCAAGCATTTCAGGAAGACAAAAAGTAGGAAAGGATCCTTCCAATTTATTTAATGCACAATTCTCTTTAACAAAGCTTTTATGGTTATAAATGCATGTGGTAACTTCAATTATATACACTCCAGATTAGTGATTCAATTTTAGCCTCTAGATTTTTCAAATTCATTTAAAGTTATAACATTTTATAAGCTAAAAAGGGATCAGATTTAAATCCAAGTATGTCAGAGACTGTTTTAACAAAATGTTTCACTTGCATATCACTGGTGTTTGATTTATTTTGCATCAAGCTTTTTATGTTTAAACACTGACAGGAGTTTAAATACAAAATGTTAGCTGTCACTATTCATTTAGCTGATTATGTGAGATGCCTTAGTTTTGAGAGATGGGGGCACTGTCACCAAAAGAAACAACATTCTGACAAGTTCAAAGAATGCCTTCTTGAGGTCATAATTTTGTAGCCATGCTGCCTAGTCAAGACAAAGAAATAGACAATACACACTAAGTAAGAGCATAATTTTTAGAGTGGATAGCTGCGATAAAAAAGATAACAAATTTCCATTAAATAAATGATTCTGTTTCCACGATGTTTTCTGTTGTCCTTTAAGCATCAAGCCTTAAAAATTTAGCCTGTAATCAACTTCATTCATTTATGTCTATCAACTAATTAATCTTTAATATACTGATGTTTTTATGGGCGCTAACCATTCTGCCTTTCTTAAAGGAGAGTATTTCCACCTTTGTATCTCGGACCATGTCTTGCGTGCTGGCATCTGCACATGCAGGTTCAAGAACACTTGTCTGCTAAATGGAATGTTATATTGTAAACCTTTTGGCTTAAGCACTAAAAGTCAATCCATCTATATTCAACCTGACTTAGTTCCAATGGAATGATAATTTTGCAGACAAACTACTCTAAAGTTTTGTCAGATGTTATTACATTTTGACATCTATAAGACAGTAATGAAGAACTAGTATTAAATGCTTTTAATCTCACTAGAGTGAGATTCTCAATTAGTGGTCAGAAAAATAGTTGGCTTCTGTCAACACCTACTCTACAGTAGAACTCAAAAATTGTCCTAAACACTTTTTTACCGTGTACTTCCTTCTTTGTCTTGTATTTTCTCCTTTCATCTTGGTGATATAAACCCAGTTTCTATCTTCGTCTTAATTTTTTTAATCTGATAGAAAATAATACCTTAATTGAATGTTAAAGTATAAAAGAGTAAGAACATATAATATATAAATATATAATACATAAGAATATATATATATGTTACACATAAACAATTGTCCTATAGTAACTTTTCATCTGTCCTGGGCAAAAATAGAGGGATTCTTCCAGTTTGTTTTGGGATGTAATGTGAGAAAAATAATTTGGGACTCAATATATTTTCTAATATTCTTTGTTATTTAACATATGCAGGCTAAATAGTAATAATGTATGGTTTCCTTTTATTTTAAACCATTGTATAAGTTATATGATACCAAATTAAAGCTGAAGCTGTAAAATTCCTTTCTAATGCTAAAGAACTAAAAATGCCACAATAATATTTTCTGAAAAAACTTTTATAGTAAACACCTGATATGAAATTCTGGGAGAATGAATAAACAAGAAAGTAAGAACTAAAAACTTTCCACAGCTTTTAGACTTGTCTGTCATTTTTTTTCTTCCAAACCTTCAATTTTCTCTATTATTACAAAGGCAAAGTAGTCTTCTTTCTGAGAAAATTTGTATAAGTGGTGATGTCATTTAATTTCCCACACAGATGCTAAATAAACTTTTTTACTGAATAACTGAAATTGATTCATTTAATAAAATGTTTTATTAAATTTCTCACACATTTTAAAGAAGACAATACCAGTATGGAAAATATGTCTAATTAATATTTCATTTCAGTATAGTATCCTGACATTAGCTCTATTAACAGAATTTATCACAGATCTTTGCATCAGAGGAAAATCAAAGCATATCAAAACAAAAATGGACTAAAAATAAAGGCCTTTAAATCTACTGTCATTAGTTTTGTCATCCCTATAAAGTTAATGGGTTGGAAAAATGGTCAGTCGTTGGAACCAAAGTTGATATTTAATTAAAAGGAAATGCCTTTTTAATTGTAATTTCTTCAGTTTTTAAAAAACACTGGCATGAATATGAAAAAGGACTCTAGAGGGTAAAATGAGGGTTTAGATTCATCTGCTTGCTAGTAACAAAACAATAAATATTTGAACAAATAAAAATGCTCCTTTCCTTATGTTATAAATGAATCATACTGAAAGAAAGATAGGTACTTTTTCCTAAAGATTTATTCTGAATTTCATCAGAAAGAACAATTTGGAGCAATAAAATTCATGGTGAGTGGGCTAGTTCAATGGCTAAAGTTACCATTCTTAAAAGACAGTGACAACAGTCCTCTAAACTCAATGACAAGAAATAATATAATATATTGAGAAGGACTAATATATCAAAATGAAGAAATATGACATTAGTTGTTATAATAAGTAATATTCCTATATTCTGTCTTTGTTTTAACAATTTTGTTAGAGAGGAAAACTTTAGCAAAGTTACCTAACATTTTTAAATATTCTCTTTGCTTAGAACAGCATAATCAGTTTCATACCCAGTGAAATGGCAGTTTACAACTGTTTTGGTAAAACAGAAGTGCAAATTTTTATTTAAGGCCATTTACAAAGAGCCATAGCAGTATATGAAGCAAATTTTCTCTTAATTGGTTATAAGATACGATATATGGTTAAAAAATTTTTGTGGAAGTCTTACTGTAATTCAGTTATAAAGTTACTATGATGCCAAGTACTTGTGCCTTGTTGTTAAAGTGCTTTTGCTCTATACCCTGTAGTCAGTCTTCCATTTGTAAACACATCTTTTTGATGTTTCTGCCAACATCCTGGCAACAAAGCAGTGCAATTTCAAATGAGCTAATTAACTTAATTGTTGATGAAGCATGAAACAGTTCATTCACCCTGTTAGCTGCACCATGACAACATAAGAGTCTCAGCCTGTGAAGTTACTCATCTCCACAGACCTGGCTGTAACTCTCTGTTTAGATTTCTTGTGTACCACAATTGTGCATGGAAAATGTTTCATGAAAGACGGATATTCTCACTTGAATAAGAACCCTTTAAGAATATTTAAAAATAAAATATCATTATATGAGAAAATTGAAGATACACAAAGTTTTGATATGAAGCTAGAGAAGCCATTTAATCTATTATACAAACATATAACTATGTTTGTTTCTTTATGTTTCTAAGGGCAAAAGTAACAACGTGAACAGGATGTAGTTATTTCTTTAAATTTTAGCCACTATTAACTCATTTTTTTATTCTTTTTGGTAAATGTATATATTAAATATCATTATTTATAGTAAGGAATGTAAAGTCTGCAATTAGAAAAATAAACCTGCAAAATATGTTTGTTTAAATTATATATTTTATGACTACTTAGGTAATATTACTTAGAAAGTTGAAATTTAAGAAAATTCTATCTTATAAACATGTCTCCCAATGATTAATTAAATATTATTATAGGCTAATATTTTTTATTTATTCCAAAATCTTTATTGAATGATTTTTAAAATATTTTCATGAAAAGATGAAGATGATGTGTTAACCTTCTTAGCCTGACTTTACTAATCCACTTTTTGGAACACACGGAAATCTTAAAGTATGTTTTATTTTCCCTCTTCATATTTTGTTTATTTACAACAATGCACCTAAAACTCCCATATAATCCAACCCTCCCCCCTGAAAAAGTAAAAAACCTACTTTAAAAACTGTCCAAAATCTTCACAAATGCTTTCACAGCCTGGCCATTTGCAAACTCCATGGCCATAGAGAGTGTGAGAGGCCCCAGTCTCCTCATGTGACGAGCTATAGCAAAAGAACACGACGTCAGATACATCTCAAAAAGCCATAATCGTTGCAGGCTGCTAGCGCCTGTCAGGTTACGATCAGTGACAAACAGGTCAAAACAGGTCAATTCAGCTCAGAGCAGTCAGAAAAATTTAATCGTTCTATTGAATAGTTCAACTGCCAAGGCTAGATGATGTTCCAATTAGAGGAGAAATAGAGCCAAAGATGACTGTTAATAAAGGATGAAAAACTTAGAGGACTGTATAATACCATATGCTAATCCTGCCATATGACCTTAATGTAACATTTTGCCTCTAAATAAAAAATATATATTCATATGTGGTCAAGTGAAAAGAAAACGGTATTTTTAAGAAAATAATAGGACCATAAGATTTTTGAAATGCTCTTTTTAAAGAAGAGATGGACCTTTAGGATCATTTAAATGTTTAATATTTATGTGTGAATCATATATTTCTACTAGTTACAGTTGATTAAAAAAATTCTACTTTGGAACAATATTCATTAACTATATCCTTGTATAATTATTGAAGACTTGTAGATAAGTGAGTATTATGTCAGAGAGATCCTGCAGAAATCAACCCACTTCTGAAATATAGTATAATCATCAAATTAATCTCAATTAAAACAGCAGTGTGAAAACATTTAAAAGCATACCATTTCATAATAAAAGCTAACAAGAAAAATTTTCTATAATACTCAAATAAAGGCCAGAAACATCACCAAATTATAGTGTTCTATTTTAAACTGTACTATAATTAAATATGTTTCTTTGAAAAATATTTGTTTATGACAAAGAATTTGTTGCACCAAGGTAGATATTCATATTACATAATAGAACAGTATCAATCCACTACTCTTACATATGAAGTTTGGATCTAAATATAATATAAACCTAAGCCACTCTCTTAAGAAATTTTACGCTTACATTTCATCTTTTAAAAAGAGCTATTTTTTATATTGAGCAATATTTTAGTTTATATAGTCTATGAAAATTACTTTAAAGGACTTGATTACATAGCAATATGTCTAAATAAATGGAACTTAATGGACAAAAGTAAATGGGTGTTCCTTTTACAATGGCAGTTTTTACACAACTAAAATAAAATAGTAAGTTAAAAATTATCTAACATAATTCATTTCATGTTGCTAACTGAAGCCAAATAATTTTTCTGTAAGAATTTTTAGTCAAATTTATTTAGAAAATTACCAATGTCAGTTTATTTTTATGTACTTACAAATTCCATCATGCCACAATAAAAAAGGCAAACCAGATTTTCTATCTTCTGGTTTATTATGCCTCTGTTTATATATTTATGTACATCTATTTTCTGATTTCTAACCTTCTGTTTGAAACATATTAAGGGTTACATGTATGCATCTTTAATTATTTGGAATTACAGAACTGATTTTTACCTTGAAAAACAGTAAAATGTTCTTATAACAAACAGGTTAATCATAACATCTTAGTCAGAAAAATATAGTGATACAATCATTCCTTATGTGCTTATGAAAAAATAAAAATCTTCAGGTAAACTCCCAATAAAAAAGAATATATAAGACAAATAATCCAAAGATTGCTTTTAAGCTGTTGTTCTACATGTTTCATCCTTGTTCACTACAAGTTGTTTTCAGTTTTATCAATGGTAAGAATAAAACCTGATGATAGATAAATATAGAATAAAGCTCATGAGATTTACCTGTCTCGCCTTGCATTTAAAACTGAAGACTGTCCATTCACTATGGAATGATGAGTTATTGGTGGTGATGCTTTGGAAGTGGTGGAGGAGGTAGTCGAGGAGGAATTGTTAGTAGTGAGGTCCAGCCCTCCATGTTTAATGCCATTGTCTTCCATACTGTGAACTCCAGTCACTTCTTTCCATAATTGCTGAATCTCAGCAGGACTTAAGCCAGCTATAAAAATGAAAGAAGGTCCCACTAAAGTAACAAGGTAAAGTTCATATAACAAACCTAGTGTTATTAATGTATTCATAACAACAACAAAAGTGATATTACTAGCATTAATTAACATACAATAAAAATCACTTTTGTGCTGTCAGCATCATAGCTTTTCTCTTGAATAATTGCTTATTTGCTAAAGACTATCAATTTGAAAATAGTACTGGGAATAATATCAAGGATTAATAGGAAAAAAACCCTGCAAGTTCTGTTTGAAAACTGAACTATTCAATTTTTAACAGTAGCTTTTACTTATTGTTAGCATTAAGTTTTGTTTTTAATCAGAGAGGAACTGAAAGAGAAATAGATATCAAAAACTACACATCAAAAGATATGAAAAAAATATAAGGAGGAAAACAAAAATGTCAGGGAAAAATAGTGAACACAACTCAAAAGAAAAAGAGATTTGACAATTATCTGGTTATTTTGATCTTTCTCAGAGAGGTAAACTAAATAATTGAATTTAACTTCCTCAAATTCCAGAATAAACCAATATGCTTTCCTACATTGATCACTTAAGGAGAGAATATCTAAAATTCTCCTTCATTTATGACTGAGAGAATAAATCAACTACTCATTTTAAACAATTTCTGGTTCAGATTATACAAATTTACTTGATTTACACAACAATAGAAAAGTCAGGCATATTACATTAGTTTTTAACTATAATTTTGAAATAAGACATTGAGAAACTATTGTTTATAATATTGGACTTACCAAATAGTACTTATATGTGCCAAGTACTCGGTATGTTCTTTATACATTTTATGTTCTTTAATCCTCACTACCAACTAATAGAGTTGGTATTTTCAGTTTAACCAATTTATAGGTAAAGAAACAAAGGGAGAGAGAGTTTCAAAAAATGTGTTCACAAAGCTTATACATGCTGAAGTTGTCCTTTAAATCCAGGCAGCCTGACTTGAGTACCTTTGCTCTTAAAATACTATATTAAGAAAATATTAAAACTACTGAATTAAGACATATAAGGGAAAATGAAACTACAATTATAATTGCTATCATTTGTTGAGCATTTACTATATTCTGGTGCTTTACAGTCATAATCTTGGTTAACCTCATCTGAGGTTAGGAATCTTGTATATTTTACAGAAGAGATTTATTTAACTTCAGTTAACCTCACTTGAGGTTAGGAATCATTATAGTTTACAAGGAGGCTCAGAAAGATTAAATATGTTGCCCCAAATCACTCAATTTATAACCAGTGGACAGAATTCAAACCAAATGCCCTGTGGCTCCAAAATCTTCATTCTTTATTACTATGTACATTTACAACATCTAATAGAAATATGGAAGTGCAACTCAAACTACCCCTCCCCAAGCCAGCCATGCATCTACCTAAGATGCTATAGTAATGTTGATCAGTCAATAGGGTAGGGCTTGTTGGAACAGGCAGCAGGGAAAGGGCAAGATAACAGAGTATGATGGTCACCCCCAACCCTGCAAGTGGAAAAATCACTGGTCTAGACATAGTGGTAAGTAGCCAATAGCAACAGAAAAATTCTCACTGTTTCAAATATATTTTTGGTCAAATTATTCATCACAGTAACCTTAAATTGCTGTGCCTATCACAATTTCACATAGGTAGTTTTACTGAAAGCTATCATTTCAGTGAGTCTGGCTCCTCAAGATTTTAAGACACAGCCTGAGACTAAAGAAAAGACAACATAGTTCAGGTTTCCAAGTTCTTTACAGTTATTTTTTTCTATAAAAAAGAGAGGAGCTTTATAAAGAATTATCTGTTACATAGGAAACAATTTTTATATAAAGATCATTAATTATTGCTTTAACCTAGAATTCTGAAATTTTCTGACTATAGCTTTTTGATTACTTTTGAGTATATGTTAGATATCCTAAGAGCAAAACTCCATCAGCCAATCCTTTTACTTGATGCCATCATATTTTCTGCTCAGAACTCTCTCCATTTCACTTGCTGCCTCTCTGCTCTATTGCCAACTCCTGCCTGGACCACAGCTAAAGCTTTCCAACTCTCTTCTTGCTATTATCTGACCTTGAATATATGAATTTACTCTTCATATAGCAGCCAAAAATTCTCTCTTTAAATTTAAATTAGGTCATGTCTTTGCTTTCCAGGCAAAGCCTCCAAAGGCTTTTGAAAACACTTAGAAGTAAACGAAACAAGAAAAAAACAACAAACAAACAAAAACAACCCTTACTATGGACTTTGAGGTGCTACTTTATTATCTGGTTCTTACCTGTTTCTCTGACCTCATCTATTGCTCTCTCTTCACATTTCATCCTGTTATAACATTAGCCTTCTGCTGCTTCTTGAATGAAACAAACATTTGCTCCCTTTCCAGCCTTTGCTCTGGTTTGTTCCCACAGTCTGGGCTACTCTTGTGTTTAGTCTTCTCATGGCTTCCTCCTTCCCTTCACTTAGATGGTTCAAAGGTCACGTCCTCTGAGAAGTCTTTGACCACACTATGAACCACAGCCCCTCCCCACCCTGCCTTCTGGCATTCCTTACTTAACTCCTTACCCTATTTTGTTTTTCTTTAGAGAATTTATCAGTTTCTGATACCACTTTATCTCTCTCTCTCTCTCTCTCTCTCTATTTCTTGTTATCACCAGTCTGCCTCCGCTACAATTTAAGGTTTATAAGAGTAGGGATTTCTTATTTTACTGGTATATCTCCAGTGCCTTTAACAGTGTCCAACATGTGATAAATATTTGTTGATTTCACTGATTATAGCAGTCTTACAGTTCTCAAAGACAAGTTGGTTCTCACATGGAAGTTTTAGACTCTTACAGGGCATACTATTTATGAGCATTGTTACCATATAAGACCAATGTCTAAAGAATTATAAATGGTACTAGTTGCTTCTAACATAGATGGAATAGTTATATCATTTTAGATCTCATCTAAAAACTCAGATGTTTCTAGTGACTATTCCAGTTAATGATATTATTAATAACTTACTTTTGGGATTTTATTAATTTAGTTAGTCTCAGTATTCACTTACAAAAGCAGATTTGTATGATGCCATTCATTTGTATTGAAACTTAGTGATCTCACCATGCTATTGCAGTGATAACAAATGCTCTAGGCACTTAGTAGTAGGCCCTCAGTAAAGATCTGATAAATAAATAACCTGTTCAAATAATCCAAATAATGTTTCTTAATTAAAAGCATGAGAAAATTGTTTTCAAACATTACAGATAAGGGGCAGAGAATTAAAGAGGTCAAAAAGAGATTTCTCTTAGCAGCTGTGGTTTCCATAAGTATCTGCGTATTAGAATTACCTGGGGACATGTGGATACAGACACATGTAGTTTTTGAAACTGCACAGGTGATTCCAATGTGCAGATAATTTTGGGGGGGAAATTTTAAACAGAAAACTATTACCTTGTTCTTGCGTAATTGCTCAGGTCTTTTCTATAGATGTAAAACTATAAATATGAAACAACTAGCCAATCAATTTGGTACAACTTTAAAAGTTTATGAGTTTTGAAGGCTTGATGGTTTGCAAAAATTAATTTAGGTTATTTTTCAGGCAGTAATATAACAAGTTCATTATTCCCTAAACAGTGTTCTATGTAACAGGAGTCTTCTAAATGCTGCTAACCTAAGAGGTTTGTGGTCTCTATCTCGGAGGCTCATTATTCATGTGAAACAGTTCTGAGATGTCTGTCTAGTAACAAAGAAAACTTGAATCTTCTTTAACTCAGTGTTTTTCAGATATATTGGAGAAAGAAAACTCCAACAAACTCTTTTTACAATTACACAAATTCACATCAGATTTGAATACCAGGTATAGGCTTAGGATTCACCAACTGATTTCCAGCCCATAACCCTCTTTAAAAAACTACAATCTTTCTATCTGATATTTCCATGTAACCTTACCAAGTTTCTCAAACCTCACGTGTTCAAACTAAGTTCCTGTTTATACAGTTCCTTCACCCAGCCCCAACTGACTCCTCTTGTAGTTTTCTTAATCTCTGTTTTATTTAACCAATGCTTATATGGTGCTTCATGCCAAGCATTGTTCTAAGTACTTCACACATGATAACTAATCTAACACCCCAAACCATTATTATTATTACTGCTATTACTAGCCTCATTTTAGAGATGAGGACACTAAGGCACAGAAAAGTTAAGTGACTTGCTCTGGGGCTAATCCATTGCAGCTCCCTCACATTTTCAGGTCATTACTCACACGTCACCTTCTCAGGACTCCTTACCCGGGCCACCCTGTCTAAAAGTTCAACTTCTGCCATTTCCTATTGTTGCTTCATTTTTTCCTATCCTTATCTTTGTTTTTTTCTCCTTAGCACTCACCATTATGTATTTTACTTAACTTATTTGTTGCTTGTCTTCTACCCTAAAATGTATGTTTGATGACGGTAGGGATTTTTGTCTGTTTTCTTTATTGCTGTATCCCCAGTGTCTATGAAGAGGGCCTGCAGTCAGTGCAAGCTCAAAGAATATTACTTAACAGAGTTTTTAAGTTTGGCCAGAACACCAGTGTACTGGCAAACACACTGGAAATCAGTGAACTAGACCATTACAGGTTAACAGTCAACTTTTATCTTACGTGCAGATTATTCAGTTTCTCCTAATAACTTATTTCAAAGATATATATATTATGAGTGCCAAAAAGTTTTGTAATTATGTAATTTTTAAATTTCATGACTAAAAAATATTGAGAAGCCCCATTCTACTTTTGGATAACTTGGGCTTATGCTTATTCACTGCCAGTAAGTAAGCATTAAAAGGTTTGTTTGATAGGAGCTGAGGGAAGAAAAGGGTAAATCCATAATCAGATTGCATATTCTACCACAGGTAAAGCAATTTAATAACAATTCTTTAATCCTGCATTTGGAGTTTGTGGAGTAACTACAAGGTGCCAAACACTGTGCTAAGAATTAATTAATTAATTAAAATTTGATAATACATTTGATAATACATCTAGATTATACATTCTTAGGGCATACAAGGTTTCAAACTTTCAGTGGTTTCACTTATTAGTAAAAACCACATTAACAGCTTTTTCACACTCAAAAAAAAAAGACTCTTTCAATGTCCTTTTTCTATGCCAGTAATTAACTATTTAATGTTAAATAATTTTTATGTAATAAGATTAAAGTACCATGAACTTTAAATTATTTATTTAATGGTATTCTGCTTATTTGCTAGTTACTTATAATTAAAAGTAGTAAAAGTGAATTGTGGCAGAAGTATTTGTATCACATCTACTTTGTTACACCAAATTGATGTTTAATACTTGAATTTGAATTATTAAGATATTATCATGTACTTTTCACTTTTCATCTTTTTGAAAAAGTAGTATACACACATGGCCAGAATAATTGAACCACAGAGAACGGTAAAGTAAATTTCCCTACCAGCCCTAATCTCTGGGTCCCAGTTCTCTTCTCCAGAAGAAAGTCCAGTTTCTAGAGTATCCTTCAGAGATCTCTGTATTCATTTATAATTTATCAGACCTAACATACGGATTTATATTTGACTAGCGGCCTACAAGCACTTACAGATACAATGCCCATCTGTAACATATATGTCTAATGAGAGATGTATTAAATACACATTTTGTCCAAATACCAAATTACAGGGAGTAAAAATAGGTAGTTGAATGACACTGAGACCAAAGATAATAAATGTCTCCACCAAAAAGGAGACTTCTGGGACATGGGGATATAAATGATATGTCCCATTATGACTTTATTACTACATTTTTTAGAGGCTGAAATTTTAAAGTTTGATATTCTATTACAAAAACAATAGTTTTTTTGTTTTCCTCACCCTGATATTTTAATGTGGCAAAGTTGACATTTTGCTTTTGAGTCTTTCTCTCAAGATATAAAGAATTGCCAAATATAACTTCTTAAAAAGACTCATGAACTATATGTAATTAAATCCATTTTACTGTTATACATGCTATTTCACAAAATAATTCTACAATGAGATTTTGATACAATTTAATTTCAATCTTTCTATCTTATTTACATTTTCTCAAAAACATATTCAATTTTTCCCTGTATTTAATTACTTACAAGTTAGTTTTTATACATGAAATTAATGGTATATCCACAAGTAGCATTGCAGAGTTTTACTATTGGAATAATAAATGTACATTTAAACTTCATGTCACTGATGGAGATTTAGCATATGAAGTCCCAAAGGAGTTTTTTCCTCCACGTTTCAAATCCAAAACTTTCTGGTATTTGAAAAAGAATACTATGATGGTAATAATAATTCTGCATGACATGCATTGTTCATATTGCTGGTGCTGTTACTATGATTATATACAATAGTAATCTATGTAAGCAAATGATCATCGATTAAGTAAAAGATCCAGAATGTCATAAGTAGGCATATGGCTATTTAGACTTCCATAAACCGAGAACGAAATCCAAGCCAAATAGATGATTTTGCCTGAAAACAGGCCGAAGATTATCTTCAGCACATTCCTAACTCCCCCTAAATGGCATTATTATATTTTATTTCATCATATTTCATTTTCTTTACTACTCAACAGTTTTCTGATTCCAAGCTCATCTAGTTCTATAAGCTTATCTGTTCAAAAGAATGCCATCTGGAATCTAGCATTTCCTGTTTGGTTTTTTGGGTTGATAATAAAAATCTTATACTTTAAATAACTTATAAATTCAAAAATATGTACAAATTTGGAGTGAAATAAAATTATCACCACATATATGTCAGTCCATATAGTCATAGTAAACCTGTGCATATATTGCATATTGGGATACACAACCTTTTATCTGATGTTAAAAACATCAAAGTTTAAAGTGCATGTATAATTTCCTATTTCCTAACCAGAGATAATGATATTAGGTGATTAAGATATGTCACTAAATTTAATTGTTAGTTGATATACAAACTATACTATCTACATAGTAAATGGATTTATAATCAGTATATTATTTGAAATTGAACTACAAATCCATCCTTTTTTGACTTCTGTGTACACCTCCTGTCACTCTATATGCAAACTATACACATACGTAGAGATGGTAACTTAATTGCCTATTTTATATTAAAATCCAATATTATAGTAATATTAATGACTTAATATTTTAAATAATTTTGTTAAGATGATAAAATACATTATATAACTTTAGGAAAAAGGTTTGTAAATATGCTACTTTACAAAAATTATTATAATTTTGTTACTTCTGATTTTTTCTTTTTGGAGATGGAGGTCTCACTGTGTTATTTCTGATTGATACACCTTTTTTAAACATATTTTAAGGAGCTGTAACTTTAAAAGTAACCTGAAGAACTTGTGTTAAATTAGGGTAATAAATAAAATACGGCTTTTTTTTTGAGACAGGGTCTTGCACTGTTGCCCAGACTAGCATGCAGTGTTGCAATCATAGCTCACTGAGACCTCCAATGCCTAGGCTCAAGGGATCCTCCTGCCTCAGCCTCCTGAGTAGCTGGGACTGTCAGCATGTACCACCATGCCTGGCTAATTTATTTATTTATTTTTTGTAGAGATGAGATTTTGCTATGTTGCCCAGGCTGGTCTTAAACTCTTGGCCTAAAGTAATCCTACTACTTCAGTCTCCCAAAGTGCTAGGATTACAGGCATGACCTACTACACCCAGCCCAAATATGGAGTATTTTTAAAGACACAATAAGAACATCTTCTGTCATTACATATTAATCCCACTTGGTTTTCATATGGTTATTTTTCATGGCCAATGAATCAGCAACCAAAAACCTGGTGCAAAGTGAACTAAAAACTGATAATAAAAATAGTCAAAATACTTTTACCTGAAATAACCAGTACTAAGGCAAAAATGATTCATTATCCAATGATTGCTTCTTTACTTTTTCCCACTCTAGTTTTGGGATTCCAGCATAGTATGATAACATCATGTTCCTTTACTATGACTGGTGTGTCTGACACACTCTGTGTTTGACTGATGGGTCTCCATAATGAAACTTTTCTCATTTAATCATCTAAATGGTGAAAAATACGATGATGACTCCAGTTTGTGTGGTTTACAGGGCACCAAAAAGAACTTTGATAAGTGAGCCAACTACATTTTTGGCTCTACATTTACTCGAAAAAATCTATTTGAGTAGATTTTTTCACCTTTCTTAATGGAAACGGGTTTTAGTGATTTCATCTTTTTTTGCTTAAAATATAGATTTTCTGCTCAAACCCAGATGTTTTCAGATTTACTTTCTTTTCCTATATGTTCTCCATCCTGTGCATTTTATCTCTCATATATCTTATGGAGGGAAAAAATAGAAGAGGGAAATGATAATTCTATCAAAAGAAAGCTCAGCATGATGACTATTAGAATGGTTATATCATAATAAATCTTATTGTTCAGAGAGATATTTTTTGCTTGTTTTAGAAGAATGTACTTTAACAAATACATTTTAAATAAGTTACATTGTTTTTATATGAACACATATTAAACCTTCTTGAAATGTTTGAATGGTTTTACTAAAATTAGGTTGTAGTAGATCATGCTTTTATATTGAGCAGATTCTCATATAAGTAGATCTAAATACAGATTTCATTTAATTTTACTGAAAAAATTAATAAGATACTTATTGCATCTGTTTTAGCATAGTTTTTATCAAAGAAATCTATGTTACAGTGACTTAATTTATAAACTCTTATCTTTTTTAACTTTTATATCTTCATTTGTCCTCAAATTGTATTTATTTTTCCACAGAACAATACTTTGTGAACAGAACATTCATTGCTATGATAATACAATGCTTTATTCCAATTCTCTTTAGAGTAACTCAGAAAAGTGGGTTTACTGCTTTTTCTTTTGTTGTTTAAACTTTACCTTTTTATTTCCTAGGAGTGCTTCAATCATGTGCATTACAAGATTAAAAGTCAAGTGAAAAAGAAAATCTGGGAAACATAAGCCAAGGAGACATTAATTTGATAAATAGAAAGAGAAAACATTATCACGATATTCTTGAATTTCTTCAGTTTGTCCTATAGAGTAAGCAAAATGTCCAGCAAATACTACTACAATGTGATGTGACAAATACAATTAACTTGAATTAAAGTTCATTTGGATTAATGTTTGTTTCAACAAAATCCAAAAGCAAATTAGAATATTCTTTTATGAAGTTTAATGATATATGACTTTTACCCGAATTGAGAATTTTAGCACAAAGGGTTATTTACCATTATTTTTCTTTCCCTTTTTTTTTTACTTAGAACTCTTTCCATTTCCCAAAAGTTTGGAATAATGCATATATACAATTGCATTATCAGAGTACATCCTAAGTTTTCTTATAGAATACCAAATAAGAATACTGTTGGCAGCTTTTTAAAACTATAATGTACAGTACATAAATAGGCAATATTATTTTAGAGAAAAGAGAAGCAATATGATCCCATGACATAGGATGGGGTTCCACAAAGCATAATTTGGAATGTCCTCTGTAGAAATACAGAAAGCCTCTCTTTTATATGTGGAGATTTCAGCTTGAACATTAGGAACTTTTATCTTTTTCTTAATCAGTTGTCCACCAAAACTCCTATCAGCTCACTTATGTTAAATGGAGTGCTGTCAGCCTTCCCAGTAATCCAATTCCCTGCAGATCCTTCTGTATATTCAATAGTGCTTGAATTGTGTTGCCCTTATAAATTATTTTCTGCCCATAAGACTAATAAATACACATTTAATATCCAACAAAACTCTTGAAAGCAGTTTTACTACACACTTGAAAGCAGTATATAGTAAAATTTCTGAGCCTCAAGAAAATGGGTCAGGCAACCATGTTAACAATCATGTTTTAATAATAAACTTGAAGGTCATAAAAACAAAATTTCTCAAGGTATAAGGTAGACAGGCCATGAAATGGTAGAAAGCGTAAGATTTGAAATGAAGTGTGCACATCATTTTGTATGTACCTTGAGGCAGCGACTGGACAGGAAGTGCCGCCTGGCCAGGTGGGATGGACATGAGTCCCTGACGCTGAAGGCTAAGCAGATGCTGCTGCTGCTGGAGTTGTTGCATCTGGAGAAGCTGCTGCTGGAAGACAAGCTGCTGGGCTGCCAACTGCTGCTGCTGCTGCTGCTGCTGGTGGTGTCAGAAAACCCAACCCAGTAAACAGCAGAGAACACGTCTGCACAAACAGTTCTCATTCACAGAAATGCATACTGCTTTCACTGCCTGGCTGACTTTTTGGTCATCCCACGGTCAAAGTTCAGGGGAAGAATGGGAACAAGTTCTAGATTTTCAGTTACTTGTCTTTCAAATATTAAACAGCAGCAGAACACCAAGGAACTTGCATTCAAAGAGTACGGAACAAGGTCTAGAAACAGTATGTAACAAAAATTCATTTTTTTTTAAATCAGCTTATTGCAGATGATAATAAATTTATCTGGATCTAAAGAATAACACTTTATAGAAACAGTCAACTTCTACAACACTCTTTTTTTTCCCCAACTGAATAAGTTTGATCTGCAGAGGTCCACAAATGTGGTCTCTAGTGATCTATTAGTAAACTGGGATGTAGCCTTCATAGCACAGGCCTGTCAGCTCTCTGTCTTCCTCTCCTCTTGTTGGAATATATTAAAGGCAGAATTATGTTCAAGGCACAAAAGTGCCCTTATTATAAGGAAAAGTATAACTTCCAATTTTGTGAGGCATTACAAGACAAACCAGAGTTCTTTGGACTCGGGAGGGTATGAGATGGCAGTCACACTTCAGAGAAAGACAAGCTACTGTGGAAGACCTTTCCTTTTTAGTTTGGGGAAAAGAGAAACTTCTGATGCGCTCACTGGAAAACAGACTGCATAATGGAGCAAGTCATGTGGATTGCCCAAAGCCTCCGGAGAAATAAGGGAGCAATTTCTATTCTGTAGTTGATGGCTGTCTGAAATTCTATTCACAAATCCAAACAGAAACAAAGCCTCAGGAGGTCAAAACTGTTTCCTGTACGTTTGCATAATGGGCAGCTTGAAGACAACAGCTCTGATACCTGCTGATCAATTTAACTACTTCAACATGTTTTGTTTGTATTATGTTTATATTTGATGCAGTTTGCTGACAAGTGCAAGCTAGGCCCGAGAAGCTAGCTTGTCAGGTTGATTTATGAGCATATCAAACTGTAACTTTCCGCTCGACACTCCAAACCTACAGTAGCAGTTCATTAATCAGGGGCCCGTGACTTTGAAATCTGCTCAACCAGTTTGTCCCCTAGTTTCCCCACCCCCCACAATAGGCTAAATTTGCCTGCATGTTCTCTGAGCTGCACCACTGAGAAAAATAAGGTTCCCTCACCAACTTAGATTCTCAGTGAATACAAGATAATCAGTACTTTGTCCACCACACAGCTTGCTCTTTGTACACTGTGATTCATTAGTGAACATTAGACGACAGCAGCATTGGATTGTAACTCTCAAGTCCCATGCTACAAAAAAGGACAGCCTGAGAGTTCTACTGTCACTGGTATTAAGCTCAGTAAAAATATATAATACTGCATCTTTGACAGCAAGAGCCTTGTTATAGGAACATCTAAGACTACTCCTGCCTCTCAAAGCCCCTTCTCAACCTCAAACTGTATATATCAATGAGATAAGCAGATCCTACCTCTTTTACTTGCTTCCCAGGATGCTGCTGCTGCTGCTGCTGTTGCTGCTGCTGCTGTTGTTGCTGCTGCTGCTGCTGTTGCTGCTGCTGCTGCTGTTGCTGCTGCTGCTGTTGTTGCTGCTGCTGCTGTTGCTGCTGCTGCAAAAGCTGAAGATGTAACTGCTCTTGCTGTTTCTTGTAAAACTCTTGTAGTTGTTGCTGAATAAACCATTTTGACTTTAATAAATAAAGGCAAAAGTTGCATGTATTATAAATCTCCTAAACTCTTCTAGACTGGCATATGGTAGAGTATCCATTAAGATTCACCTCATAAAAACAACAAAAAAAATTTATGCATTGGATTCAAAAAGACAGCTCTACATACATTTTTTTCCAAGGCAGCTCTGAAATTTTCCAATCCAGAATCCAAAATTTCCTAAACAAAAGGGTATAGAAAATCTGTATCCTAAAGGGCCAGAGCCAAATCAATACCCTAAATTATTATATCTGAAATCCTACTGGCATATAAAAATAGTTCATACTCTACCACCTGAAAGAATCAAAATTTAGCTACATAAAATCATGTTGCTCAATTCTTATTGGAAAAAGTTTAATCCAACAGATGTTCAGAACAATGTCAGATAAACAAGTGGCTGGCCTGTAGTCATCATCATAGAAAACAGCAAAGTAATTAAATATATAAAAATTCAGGTAAAGCACATTTTTTTTCTATATGATACGTAAGTATATAACATAAAGTTTACTTTAGATACACATGAGGCTCCAATAAGGTACATATTAGGAACACTATCTCTGGTATTTAAAAAAGATAAATTTCATAAATTTGTGTCTTAGTTGCCTAATTTTATTCTAAAGTAAATTCTGTTCTTTCTAAATGGTAAGTATATTTTGAAAAGGAAAATTTGAGATGCTACTTTCTCCATTTTAACAAAGTGGTCAGTTCAAACTTCATACTTATGTGGACTAAAAGGAGTGCTAAAGTGTTAGGAGTTTTAAAAGAAACAATTATGTAAGTATTTTTGCATTTTTGTTTCCAAGTCTATAAACCAAATGTACCTAAACATTTGAATCTTTAAATATTGATTTATTCTTTTTAATTTGTACCTTTCTCTGCTCTTATTCTAGACTTTAATGAATTTAAAAAAACACTAACGAATCTAAATTTTCTTGTAAGTTCTGCAATGGAAAGGTTACATTTATGTTCTAGCCTGGTGATAGGTTGTCCCTTCAAAGGGAGACTGAATTTTCAAATATGCCCATTTACACTGTCAATATTAGTGCGCACCTTCCGAGTCATGTGAGAACACCAAAGAAGGTAACCCACATTACCTGCTGCAGCATGACTGCCTGCTGCTGCTGGAGAAGGGCTTGGAGCTGCTGAGGAGACAGGACTTGTTGCTGAAGGATCTGTTGCATTTGCTGAGGGGTGATCACCTGGGGAGTCATCATGGCCACTGACACAGGCACCTTGCAGAAAACAGAGAGAGAGAGAGGGAAAGAATGGTCATAACCAAGTGTCTGTTAACCGACTTCACAACTATATGTCATCTTTTATAAACGCTTCAGCACTGATGATCAATCATTTTATATATCGTTTCTATATTATATAAATATTTAATCATAATATTAAAGTAGCACAAAATTTAAACACTAGCTTTCCAGAGGCATCAGATTTCATCAAACTCCAACTTCGTGTCCCACACCTCCTATGTATTACACTAAGACCTTTGATCTTTAGCTCATATAGTTAAAAATAAACAATTACATGGCAGTGTTCTCAATAGTTCATAATTAAAAATCTCATCCATATCATAGTGCTATAAGTAAAAAGCCTTTTAAAATGACTTGAAAGAGTGATCAAATAATAAAGATAAAACAATTGGAAATAATGTGCATATAAATGTTATCTAAACTAGTAAAAAGCATATATGTAGAATATACTTACTTATAAAATGCAATTATATATATATAATGTAATATTAGAAAATACATATAATAAATATTACTACATGAGAACATGCAGTAACTCATATAAGAGATGTAAATATACATATATATGCATATATATCCAGAAAAATAGCTATATAGATAGGTCCTCTGAAAGAAGGAATCATAAGCCTAGTATTCTATCTTCTTCTTTAAACATTTTCTTATTTCAAGCAATTAAACTTATACCAGGAAATCCAGAAATCTAGATATTACTAAAAGATTATTCATTAAACTGAAAAGAATGAAAGTACTTTGCCTAAAATTTCATTTCCATTACTTCCTTTTTCTTTAAGGTTCTAAGAATGAAAGAGGCAAAAAAAAAAAAAAAGAATTTGAGGACAGAGAGAAAGATATAGAGGAGAAAGAAGGAAGGAAGGAAAAATACAGAGTAATGAAAAGCTAGGGAGAAAGCCCTAGAAAAAGAGAGAAAGAATGTGAAGTAATAGAAAGAGGATGGCAAGAGAGGTGAACAGGAAAATATGTACAGAAGCCTGAGTTATATGCTCAGATCGGAGGCATTCACACTGTTTGAGGCATTGCTTGTACTAACCAGCATGTAATCAAACAACTTGTCAACTTGCCAAGTTTGCAACCTTTGAAATAGCAATCATTTTCTTTCCTAGAAAAAAACAATTCACTTTTACTGTAAATAAAAGCAAGTATTTATATAAATACTGCTTTAGAACAAATTTATGGGACAATGTGTCTTTGAAAACAGAAAAAGATTAATAGACATTGTTCACAATTTATTTCAATAGTTATTTTTTTAATGCAGTTTAAACTTTTCCAGTCTGGAATTCTATGTTATAAAGGAAGGAGAAATTAATAATGAAAAAGAGGTTAGAAGGAAAAAAAAAAAAAAGAAATCCAAGGTGACTAATTCCTCTCTCAAAAAAAAAAACAGCTTCATATTTAATACGGAAAAATAGCTGTCTTTTCTTTTCCCCATGTTGACATCTTCAGATTAATTATATCAAATTTTATAATATGAAAAAGAAACATTATGGCAGAAAGGAATTCAGTGAATATTTTCAAAAATATTTCTGGATTTTTTTTTAGAACATACTGGCATACCTATAGATTGCTGCATTTGAATTTATCATTTTAAAAAGCATTAAAATTAATTGACCCAATGGATTGCCCAAGTGCTTTGTTGTTTAAAAAATTGATTGTCTGTTTACTTAGTTGTTTATTATTTAATAAACAAATAGACTGGTTAGATGCAGTTTGGAAAAAAATTTACCTTTCTACAAAAATGCCTTGTCTTCCAAAATCATTTAACTCATACTATTAAATATCTCCAAATAGTAAGGAATCAAACTGAAATGAAGGGACAGAGAAAGACAGACATGTCCAACTTTAAAAAGGCTGTCAATCCAGACAGATAAATAGATAGATGGACAGATAGATATAGAAAAGATATAGAGTTGATAGAGATTACAAATATGTATATAGATGTATACATAGAAATATATACCTTCTATAAATTTGGTCATATGATAAGAAGCTTGCCACACTTCTCTCATCTCACAGCCCTTTGTTATTTTTCAGCATATACAGTGTTTTCACTTAATTATCCCTATATCTACAAGTAAAGGTACCTTATATGTAATGGTAACAAATGAACTCTGTAAAGAATGTTCTAGGAATGGAGGCATGCCACAGTCTGCTA
>NC_059138.1:31130931-31240931 GCF_020740605.2 Lemur catta
AATCTTAAATAGTAGGTGGGAGAGTTTTGCCAGAATTTATCCTCAAAACAATCTAGGTATTTGGTTAATATGTATAGCCCTATTTCTCTCATACCTAAAACATTTCTCTCTAACTTTTATCTAAGATATATGTGAATACAAGGTAGATATCAAATCTGATTATTATGAAATACATTTTTTATGAAAGCAAAGGAATTTCATCCATGAATAGCTTAAACCTGACATATTCTATAGCATTTAAGTTAGATTATAAAACTACCCTCAGTCCTTTTTATATCTTATACCTCTAATTTTATATTACAAGATATCATACTGTTGTAAATTATGTTGGATAGAGTACTATTTTCCCATAGTTGCACCTATTTTGTTTAATAACTGACTTTCCATAAGATTATAAAGCTGTGTTTAAGATATAGTTTTGCTCATCCTGTCTCAATAGACTTCTACGATTACTTTTTACCAACTAGTCTTGTTGAAAGGTTTCTAGCATTATAGGTAATGTAAAGTCCATTAGGTCAGGCTCTTCATAGCATGACATGCAGTAAATTACAAGTGCTTCAAGCAGCTCAGTGAATTATAGTTCATCACTTTGAAAGGTTTCCCACTACAAGACCACAGATAACAGATCTGGCAGTTAGGATCCAATTAACACTTTGGTCAGAATAATCAGATTGCATGTGTAAGACTTGTATAATCCGTTTATTGCTTCCATGCATCTTCTGTATGTAGGTAAATTTGTTGCTGTGATTTCAAAGCTTGGAATCAGTATTTCACTTGCCTTTAGGTTATATTTCAAGTTCTTTTGCAGCGCAATGATGAACTCTCCCTGTTTCAGCAATTTAGATCACTTGTTCTGTAGATATTACAGCCTGAGAAATGGTTTGTTTCTGGTAGTTTTGTTTTGTGCTCTTACCATGTCATTATATGTCTAGAAAAAATTGCTAGCAATTTTTACTAAGCACATTTTATTTAGTGTATCAGAGACAGTTTTCTCCAACATGATCACTGTGAATCTTGCATAACAACCCTATACACCATAAATAACATATGCAATGACATTTACATGTGTACTGTCATGCAAAACTATTTCCTGCTACACTGAATATAATGCTATGACTGAATGAAAAAACATTCTGATTTGATGATATCATTTTTCTAGCCATGGCAAGTTATTTAGAAGAGGTCCTTCAGGGAAAGGCTAATAAGAGAATAATACATCTCATATTTGGTACTTTTGGCCAGTGCTTTGATAGCCAGTTTAGTCATACTTTCAAACATTATATTAATAGTTAACTGGACAGAAATCTGGAAAGAATAATTTCACCCAAAGGATGATATACTTGCTTAAAAAAAATTGGATACAAATTCTACTACTGCAATTTTAAACCACAATGGCCTAATACATTTTCATAAATAAAAAAGCTTAATAACATTTTATGAAATAGCACCATATTCAATTCACAGTGAAGCTTATTTGTTATAAATTACTGTTTCTTTATTCTCTTTTATACCTAATGCAGATTTAAGTTCCTAGATTCAGAACACATATTCCAAATCCAATATAAACTGTCGCAGTACCATGAAAACACAGTTAAACAGTCTCCTCATAAGATGTATTAAAAATGATTGCTCTTTATAGATGAAATCTGAGTAATAATACTGGACTTACTGATTGAAAATATGTCGCTGTTTTGGTTTTACACAGATAGCTATTTTGTGATTAGTGGAGATAATACAAATAGTATTCAAAGTTTCTTTTCACAAGTGGCCATTTCTCTTTTTCACACAATTATACTGCACCAGAGGGTAAAGCAGATTATGAAAAAAAAATTCTTCTGTATCAAAGATGATAAAAAATATTAATGAAGATGTAGTTAGCAACAAAAAGCCTGGTTGCAATGTTTGACTTTAAAGCCAGAAAAATTCAAATTGAATATTGAATCTCTTACTTGCTTTGTTAGTTTGGTCAAGCTATTTCATTTCTCTGAGCTCTTTTCCTCCATCAGTAAAATAAGGGTAAGAATATCCATTTCACTCATTTATTCTCAGGATTAAATGTGATAATGCATGTAAACACGTAACACACAGTAACCACTCAAATTATCCTCTTTCCCTCCTTCCCTCTTTGCCCAGATGAACTTCTTCTTCAAGAGACTTAATTATACATAATAAATTGCCTCAGTTTATACAAGTGGAATACTAACAGAGGTTATCCTATCTGTAGCCTCTACTCAGACTTAAGATCTAAAAACATTGAAAAGTTTGAAGATGTTTTAATCTACTCTGAATCCTGAGGGATTTATATCAGAAAGTAAAAAATAAGTACATAAACATGTATTTAAAACAATATGATCTGTTAACAGTGTTCTCTGAATACATTTATGCATTCTATCATTTATTAAAGAGGAATATTCTAGTACAAAATATACACCAAGCTAAATATCTTGTTTTTATCTGTATAGCAGGAAAATCTTGTTGGAGGAAGCATGTCCTTGTCATCTCCCAGCCCACCCCCACAGATAACATAAGTTCAATAGGGGCTATATTGCAGTAGGCTATACTGGTTCTTATTATTTGGCTTCAGTGTTAGGGTTTTAACTCTTGCTCACAAGATTTCTTGTGTGTTAGGCCCCATTCCCTGTTTCTGGTTTAGTCTGTACTAGTAATTCAGGGTTTGGGGGATTGGTATCCACATTTTGTGTTTCTCTAACTCTGGCTCTAGGTTATAACTTTAGTTTCAACTTGTTTTATGACTTCTTGAAGAATAAAGCCTCCACACTCATTCATCCACCCAACGAAAGTTTGCTAACTTCTAGTGGTGGAGGGGAAGGTAAGTAAACGCATGATTTCAAGTGCAGTGTGGCAAGGGTCATGATAGAAGAATGCACAGGAAGCAACAGAATGTAATTTAGCATGGCAGAATCAGAAAAGGATTTTAAGAGGAGATAATGCTTACATTGGGTTTCAGTGAATGAGTAGGAATTAAGGACCCTGGAAAGTTTCTTTAGGCAACAGTGTGAAAGGCAGGACTCTTCAAGGTGAAAGTAGAACTTTTTTATACAATAGCAAGTTATTCCTTATGACTAGGGTATGGGATACACACAGCACAGGTAGGCAGAAGCCAGATTATGAGAGTGTCATGGCTAATAAAGTTAGAAGTTAAAAATTTCCTTGCCAAGAATTGCTTGAGTAGGAAGTGGGGAAACATGGAGATCCCTAAAAAATTTAGAAGACTGATGATTTAGAAATATATGTGACAAAAATGCTAGTTAGGAGGCTGTTGTAGATGTTGTGGGTTAAGACAGGAAGGGGGGATTTGAGAGATGTTAGATACTAATATTAAGAAATTTCAATATATAGGACATCATTGATTATATGTAGAAACGGAGGAAGAAAAGGAGTAATCTAGAAGACTCAAAGGCATCTGAAAAGATGATGGTCTCATTTATTAAGGTAAAGAATACAATAAGAGGATTAGCTCTCCACCTGTTGGGCATGCTGAGTTTAAGGGGCCTGTGGGATATCTAAGTAGAGTGTCCACTAGGCTGTTACATATGTGGTTCCTGAACCAAAGAGTAATGGCCTCATATTTAGATTTGAGTCATTAGCATATCAATGAGAGTTGAAATCATAGTGAAGGTGAAGTTATTGATGAATCTATATAAGGCCTGTAGAATAAGCTCAGACTGCTGAGGATAGAATTCTGGGAGTTAAATTCTTCAACAAATATTTACTGAATACCCATATGAATATGATGACCCATGAAAGTCATTGTGCTAAGAGTTGAGGATATAATGCTGACTCACTATAACCAATCTTCCTTCCTTCCTCCATCCCTTCCTTCTTCTTTCTTTTCCACTAACAAATATTTATTAGTCATCCATGTATGTCAGACACGTACTAGATCCTAGGGATACTAGAGGAACAAGACATAAAAGGTCCCTGTCCTTGTAAAGGTTATATTCTAATCAGGGAGAAGTAAATTGATAAACTGGTGAATAAATAATAAAATAAATACAAACTGATATATTCTAGGAAGGAAATAAAGATGTTAAGGAGGATCATCTTAGATAGTATGGTTAGAGAAGGTCTCTGCTAGAGGTAGCATGCTAAAACCTGAAGAATGAGAAAGGACTATGTATTATTAGGATCAAAGAAGTCCCAAACTAAGGGAGAACAAGGTCATATAAAGTTCCTGAACTTGGCCTGGAGCAAGGGCAACGAGGGAAGATGAAGCTGAAGATATCAGCAAGAGCCCAATAGAGTTTCTATTTACATTCTAATAGAAGACACCTGCAGCAAATCACTAATTCTACAACTAATTACTTAATAGCAGTAACAAAAAGTGCTCTAAAGAGAAAAGCAAACAACAGAGAAACTGTCATTTGAGTGCACAGAGAGGAAGCTGAGTCTAGGAAGTTTATTTGGACAGCCCAGCTTATGAAGTGTAGTTGGAAACCAGGTGAATGGTATCATAAAATACAAGAAAAGAGAATGTTTTAAGAAGGAAACTATGAAATGAAGCAAAGAGGTTAAGATAATGATAAGATGATTTGTGGCTGGGCAGGATGGCTCATGCCTGTAATCTAGCACTTTGGGAGGCAGAAGCAGGAGGATTCCTTGAGGCAAGGAGTTGCAGACCAGCCTGAGCAAGTGCAAGACCTCCTCTCTACAAAAAAATAGAAAAATTAGCTGGTTGTGGTGGCTTGGTCAATATGAAAGTTAATGAATTGTGCTAAAGTCACCTTGGGGAGGGTTGAGTCAGAAGTCATATTGTAGAATTAGGAGTAGGAAGTGGGCATAATAGATTCTAATAGAGAGTAGGCCATTCTTTTAGTTCACTAGGTTATGATGAGAGTGAGTGATATAGTTGCCAAACTAGAAGGGTATGTGGATTCCAGGAAGTTTTAATTTTTTAAGAGAGAAGATCTGGGAGCATATTTCTCTAGTGAGGTAAATAAAACTAGTATGGTGAGGGAAATGTTGCCAAAACAAGAAAAAGGAGGAGCAAAATCCTTTAAGCAAAAGGAGAGTACATTCAAATCAACAGGTGGATAGATTACTCCTACATATTTTACTTTGGTTTGTTGTTGATGATGATGATCTTTATTCCATTATGCCTTCTGACTGGATGCTGTGTGTGTGTGTGTGTGTGTGTGTGTGTGTGTGTGTGTGTGTGTATTAAAAGTCTTGCTACTTCACACCTTACATTAGGATAAATGCCAACAGATCACAAATTTAAATGTAAAAAATAAAACCATAAAAACTCTAGATAAAACACATGGAATAACTGTTTTATAATCTTGGAGGAAGAGGGAAAGTCCAACTACCAATGATACGAAACCCAGAACCCATAAAAGGAAATGCCAATAAAGTTAACTGCATTAAAAATACATCTGCATAGTAAAAACCAAAATCAAGGTTAAAAGTAGATAACAAATGGGCAACGATATTTGACATTCATAATTTCCCTAATATCTGAAAAACTCCTATAGATCAATAAGAAAAAGATCAACAATCTAATTAAAATAACAGGCAAAATACCAAACAGTTTACAGAAAAATACCTCTTTTATGTATGAAAATATATTCAACCTAATTTATAATAAAAGAAAAAAAATTAAAGATATTTTGAAAAACCTATCAGATTGGGAAAGATCACACTGTGTAATAACACTGTGTTGGTGAAGTTGTAGAAAGCAGATATTAGCTATGGAAGTATAAAATGGCAACAACTCTGTAGATAGCATTTGGGTAATATCTATCAAAATTAAAACTGAACATATTCTTTGATCTAGGAATTCTACTTCTAAAGCTTATCCTCAATTATACTTGTGCACGTGTGAAATGACTTATGTTCAAGGGTATTCATTAAGGCATTTTTGTTAACAACAATTAGAAATATCCCAAGTGACAAGCAGAGACTGGTTAAATGACATCCATCAGTGGAATACTATCTAGTCAGAAATAAATGAGGAGTCTATGGCCATCACCCTGAATGTTCCTGATCTTCAAACCTAAGGAGGGTTGGGCATGGTTAGTACTTAGATGGGAGACCACCTGGGAATGCTTAATGCTGTAGGCTTTCTAAAATAAGGAAAAACAGAAAAAAGAAATGAAGTTCCTTTCGGGTTATGAAGAGATTTCCAAAATATATTTCCTTTTTTTTTTTGAAGCAAAGTCTCATTCTATTGCCTAGGCTAGAGTGCAGTGGCCTCATCATAGCTCACTGCAACCTCAAAGTCTTGGGTTCAAGGGATCCTCTGCCTCCCGAGTACAAGTAGCTGGGACTACAGGCATGCGCCACCATGCCCGGCTAATTTTTAAATTTTTTGTAGAGACAGGGGTCTTGCTTTTTCTCAGGCTCATCTCCAACTCCTGATCTCAAGTGATCCTCCTGCCTCAGCTTCCCTGGGCCATTGCACCCAGCCCAAAATATATTTCTTAATGCAAAAAGCAAGGTGCAAAATGGCATGTACAGTACTATTTATGTAAAATATACATGTCACTTGAATATGCACAAAGTATCTCTAGAAGGATATACAAGAAACTGATAATATTGGTTGTCTCTAGGGAAGGGAACTGTCTATGGGACAGGGGTATAAAAAACACTTTTTGCTTTTTATACCTTTTGAATTTTAAAACATGTAAATATGTTATCAATTCAAAAAATAAATAAATTTTAAATGCAGTTATGAGGCACATTAAGATTATAAATAATTCACAGCTTTTTAAAAGAAATATTTTCCAAGATAATGCTTCGAAGAGTCAATCAAATGCAAAATACATAATGATAAATACTTCCCACCAGTTTTAAATTATTATAAAAATTCCCTGAGTAAAATCATTGACATAATAATAGGAAAGTAACTTAGCTTTGACCCTAGTGCCATGGTAATGACTAAAAGATACTGTCAGACTGGCCAGAGTATTCCATGGTTTAAATAGGAAAAGATTATTTGTTAGTAAGCAAGAATTCTGATTTGTAATAAACAGGTGAGAGGAAAATTAGATAAAATGTATCAGATCTCTTCAAGAACACTATGGAAATATATTACAATTTATATCCATAAGGTACTTTTCATCTGTGGATATCAAAAGCTTGATAAATGCTGTTATCCTACACAATTGACAAAACCTGGAAGTGGCAGACAATAATCCTTTGGTTATAGGAACATAAAAAAGGTCATAGTGTGTATCAAGTCCTGTATTCTGTCACTTAACAGTGCCACTATTTTAGAGTCAGGCTTCCTGACACTCCATCCCATCTCCCTTGAAAGACTAGGACTGCACCTCCAACATTCTTTACCTTCTCTGCAATGCAGTTTCTGAATCTAGTAACCAGGGATCTAGCTAAACCCTTGCTGAACCTCATTTATTCACTTATTCAGTCCCTTAGAGGAGACTATGGGTTTTTTGTTGTCGTTGTTGTTGTTGCCAAAATGTACTTCATGAAGCTTCTAAGCCTACAGATTTGTCTATCCCTAACTTCTACATCCTAGACATGCATCTGTAGCAGATGTGGAAGGATGAAGTCTTGTATTAGAATGGTTGGAATACATGAAGGGTGAGAACACTAGTTTTTCTTCCCACATGAGGCGTGAGCAGGGATGCCCTATATTCTTACATCAAGGCAGCCGGGGATGATACAGGAGCTGCTACCCAGCTCTCTTCCCTTCCAGTCTCAGGATCTTCCATACCAGATCCAGGATATGAAACCCCAGTTTTTAAGAGGCCAATGTCCTTCTTCCATTTTTGCCCTGTGGAACTAAGGGGAATAAAACATGAACTATACACAGCCTCATCTCTAGGCAGTTTTAAACTTTCTGCCATTGTGTATTTTCAAATAATTAACTTTTACAGAATTTCTAAAAAATAGCTTTAAAAGTTTTTCATAATGAATCTATTTTTCATTCTTATTCTATTTTCTACCCTCTTCCTTTTTAATCTCCACCCTCTCACTTACCTCCCTCTGTCCCACATCATCCTTCTCCCATGCTTTTGACCATTTTTTCTCTGTGTATCTTTACGCATGAAGGCAGCAATATTTATTCACCCTGAGACCATGTGGTAGCCATTGTTATCATTACGTTAGACTAAAATCTCTCACGGTGCAACGGTCATGGTGTGGTTACCACTGAGGTGCTGTTTATAGAGATGTTTTCTTTTGAAAGAGGAAAAAACGAATTGCAATTCTAGCTAAACTCCAGGTTGAGGTTGGATGGGGTGGATGCATACAGAGGAAAACTTAACGTGAGTTCTTTTAAGCAATGAGAAAGTATTCAAAATGGAGCCAGGTCCTGTGAATTTAGCTGTAAACATATCCTGCTTTAGGTTATTTTTCCCTAAACTTCATGAGGAAGGCTAGACTATCGTGTTTACTACTGTGTAGTCTGTGCTTAGTGTAGTATTTGGCACAAAATAGATATTTAATATTTTTCTGAAGAACAAATTAATGGAGAAATGTTCCTCCACACATCAGCTACATACTTCTTCTGAGTGGTAGTATAGGATGTGGTGATGAGAAAATAGGAAAATCCTGGAGAAATGTTTCTGAGGGCATCAAAAATATAATGCTTTCCCAAAAGCCTTTTCAGGATACTGGCCCCTTAAATACTAAACTGAAAATGAACAGAGTTGGAATTAGACTAAAGTTTTTTAAAGTATTCACTGGCATGGCTCAGTACGAATCCCTATTTCCAAATTAGAAAAAAAAAAAAAATCAAAACAAATTTCATGTGTTCCCAATAAGGCAAATGGGTTTACATATGTATTTCTTTTTGCACATTCATAAAACAGTATTATATAACAAGATAACTCCACTGGTTTTTTGAATAACTGACTAGATGCCCAAAGACACAGGTGATATATTTCTTATGTCTTAACCACAGAATTTCATACATTTATCTCAAATTCTTTATCTTCACAGAAACTCCAGCATTGAAATAGGAACCACAGTATAAGAAGGAACAAAAAATGTTAGGAGTTATTGGGCATCTTTCATTTTCAATGAACCAGTTCACACTGGAAAACCTCTAAATTTCATCTAGTTATTGCTCTGTTCTTTGTCCTGCAGTATGTAAACATACTTACTATGCCTTTTAAAAATTCATCTGTTTAAATGTCTGTAACTTCCTTAAGGACAGAAAATATGTCCTTAAGCATCTAGCATGTTGCTGGTATATAGTAGGTGCTTAATAAGGTTTACTGACTAAATGTATAACATAGGTAAATGTAGGAAAAGTTTACAAAAGCTTTCTTTAAAAATGGTTTCAATTAAGACTTTACATGCAATGTATGCACAATGTTGAAATTTAAACATTAAAATGTATTTGAAAGTTCAGCTATGATTCCATTACTTTCACTACCATTAAAAATTAATGCATTTTCTGAACTTTAAATACTCCTTTTTAACAGAAAATTTATTTTCACTGGTTTAAAAATAATATAAACTCATTAAAATTAATATGAAAAATACTAAAAAATAAAATTTTTGAAAATTACACTTTTACCATTCAAAGCTCATTCCTTTTGTGCTATAGACAGTCCTTGCTTAGTATGGTCCCAATATACAAGAACTTCAGTTGCAACGGTGTAGCTAAATAATTTAAGTCTCCCAACAACACAGTTCAAATTTTAGTTCCCACAGCATAGTAACTATAAATAATTGCATAAAGGATAAACTTCACTGCTAGATCTTTAGTCCATAAATCACTACATAAGTAACAGATATACCTCATGATCAGTAACCAATCATGTTGCTTCTTTCAAAGTTTTTTGAGGCTTGATCACTGACCAACTGTTATTCATTTCATGCACAGACAGCAAAGACTATATTAATAGTTGTACTGTCTCCTGGTCTTTAATAGATAAACCCATATAACATTTTACCAAAATGGATAATCAAAAGAGGAAATTGGCCAAGAAAGATGAAAATGCAGCAAAGAAACAAAAAATAATAATGGTGGAAGTGAAATTCAAATCAAATGTAAATGGAGTTATAGAATAAAGAACTGACCATGGGAATGTCTGTCCAGCATTGGAGAGACTCTACATACACAGTCAGAGGAATTTAGTGAAGAAGGTGAACTTAGTGACCTAAGTGAAGAAAGTGATTGTGACAAAAAGACAAAGCCATACCAGTAAAGGAATTCTCAGAGACATTTCACAAAATTGAAGGCTCAAAGGATAAAATGGTGGAAGCTGATCCAAACTTAGAAATGAGTATGATAAGTTACCAAGGCATAGAAAAGATGTTCTCTCCATATTGAGGAAGAAGGCAAGCACTGTTCGAGCTACTCTTGAAAAGAATTTTACAAAGAAATAAAACATTTTAATTCTTAATTTTCCTAATGTTTTAAAATATAAAAATATACTTAATCAACATTGATTTTATAACTTTTTCCATTTCTGCATATATTTATAGCTGGCAATAAGAGATTTTTTTTAATGTTTTGGCAAAAATTTTAAAGGTTATGGAACAATCATAATTTTCCCATTGATTACTGACTCTTTGCACAGTTCTAACTTGCACAGTTAATTTTTACAGTTTCTCACTACTATGCAAAGCATGGACTGTCTGTATAAGAAGGTTTCTTTTTAAAAATGTGGTTGTGATTATATTCAGCTTCTGCATCTGGTAGTAAATTGTGCCAGAATGAGACTCTTTAAAATTTCTTTTATCCAGTTAAAGGGTTATTAACATAATAAAGCACATTCTGTTGTTGCTTTTAAGTTTCATACAGATGCTCTTGCAAAAGGAAGCATAAATTCTTCCATATTTTTGCATATTTATTACCTTGGTCAGTGAGTGGCTTACTCAGGTGAAGTGTCCCTAAAAAGGTATTTCCCAGTGATCTGAGCTTCTGTATACTATCCTCCCTGAGTCTGGGGAGGACCTGTGACTTGCCTCTAACCAGCGGAATATGGCAAAGGTGATGAAATGTTACTTCCTTAATCAGGTTATGTTATATGGCAAAGGTGATGAGACGCGACGTCTGTGATTACATTTTGTTTTATGACTCCATTTTAGCAGACTTTATTCCTTTTCTGCTGGCCTTGAAAAAGTAAGCTGCCATGCTGTGAACTGCCTATGAAGAAGGCAGCCTTTAGGAACCAAAGGCTTCAGTCATACAGCCACAAAAAATTTATTAATTGTGCAGACAATCTGAATGAGCTTGGAACAAGATTATCCTCCAGGAACACTCTTCCAGATGAGAACACAACCCAGCTGACGCCAACTGCAGCCTTGTGAGATCCTGAGAAAAGGACCCAGTTGATCCATGCTCAGACTCCTGACCTACAGAAACTGTGAGGTAATAAAAATAAGTGCTGTTTTAAGTTGCTAAATTTGTGGGAACTTGTAATGTAGCACTAGAAAACTAACATACCAGGCATACAATTTTTGATTCATGGACTTTTTCTTCAAAACTCTGTATATATGGCCCCAGTGTCTTCAAACATTTGATATTACAGAGGGAAAAAAAAAAATCTGAGGTCAGTTAATTTCACCCACCTGATTTGCAGGAAACCTCTTCCTCCCACCTATAGAATTGTAAAAAATTGCAAAATTACAAGAAATTTTCTAGGAAATAAAGGTATAATCTTTCTCTCTCTTTCTTTCTCTCTTCCTCTCTTTCTCTCTCTCCCCCATCTTTATTTCTTGCATTCATTTGTTTTTAAAAGTATAAAATTTCTTGGATTTTATGTTAGATTACTGTTTCTATTTGACATGTTTTGGTCTCCTCCCACTCAAGCAATGTTTGTGTTCAGAAACTCCCCTTATATTTAGATTTGAACTATATTCTCTACCCTATGTATTACTATATCATTTTTAAAGTATCTATACATTTCTTTAGTATTGTGGGAGAATACAAATTTCTCCTCTATGTGAGGAATTTGATTTTACAGTGTCAGCACTGCTTTTAACTATTATCCTCAAAGCAAAATTTAATTCTGATATTATATTTTAATTTATGCAATCTTTATTTGATCATATTTTTATATCACTCTTCAAACTTATACCACTTTCTTCTCATCTCAATCTGTTCGGATCTTATGGGTCTCTCTCTGTTTAATAAATTTCATGTTTTCTTGAATCCTATTGAAGATGCCAAACATTTTTATATTTCTTTTCTTTTGGATGCTATAGTACAGTGTTCTTTGAATGAATTCCCCCCACCCCCAGTTGATAGAAATATTTTTTTTTCTTTTGTTATACATTTTTCCATTTTCTTCTTCTTCAGTAGTAAAGTATCTTGTCTTACAATTACCAACAGACAGGTTTGGTGGATTACAGTTTACTGGAGTCTCTAGTTACACTGATGAGATTGAATCTTCCCAGTTCTACCTCTGTGGCTTTATAAAATAAATGGATACTAGCCGACTTTTCAGCAGGCTTTCATCTAGTGCAGCTCTGCTGGATCAAGAGGAATCCTTCTTCCCTTCCTCTCTGGCATTTTCATATAGCAGTAGAGCTTTAAGTGCTAGAAGGGTAGGCTCTAGCACCAGTGGAGCTGGATGAATGTACCAAGCAAGTATCACTACCAATGCTAATGTGGCCAAGTCATTTAAATTCTCTTTGTTTCAGATGCCTTATAAATAAAATGGGGATAATAATACAAAAATCTCATTGATTTTGAGCATTAAATGAGATAACGTATACAAAGGGCTTAGCATAGTAGTTGACACTTAGTAAGCACTCAATATTAGCCTTCTCGTAATTTGATTGTTATAGTACAGAAAACCAAACCCCTCTAAGTACACTGTTGCCACAGCTCTGTTCACTCTCACCCCTTTGGCTTGCTTCTGAGAATGCCCCTTCCAGAATACATGTTATGTTACCATAGGCCTCCTCTCTATAACATCATGCTCATTTTTTTCAATCGGGTTGTTGTTTCTGACACTAGGTATAAAGAGAGAATGAGTAGGCCAGGCCCAGCGGCTCACACCTGTAATCCTAGCAGTTTGGGAGGCTGAGGCAGGAGGACTGCTTGAGCCCAGGAGTTGGAGGTTGCAGTGACCTGTGATGCTGCCACTGCACTCTAGCCCGGGCAACAGAGCAAGCCCTTGTCTCAAAAATATTTTAAAAAAGGAAAGAATGAAAAGAGGGCAAGGAGAATAGCAACTCAGATGGCTTCAAAAACTAGCCACATGCAGTTAGTGAGAAGTGAGTTTCTTCATTGCTACAGACCTCATGTTTTAAAATAAGAAGACAGAGGCATAAGATGGGAGGCTTAGGTGGGCCTCTAACTTCACAGAATGTTTCAAGTTTTTGTAGGTCTTGAGAATGGTAGAAATTTCTTTAAAATTCTAGGACTAGTTTGACTGTGAGTTGGCTTTGGCTAATTTATCTACTGGCCCTTGAAGCACAAGTATCTACCTTCTCTTGAGTTCAAGATCTGAAAATAAAGCTGCCAGTTATATACATACAAATAACCAGACATCCCTTAAACTCAATGCTTGATTCTGAACCTGCAAAACTGCTTCTCTTACTGTCGATCCTGTTTCCTTGAATAGCACCATCATCCTCCCAGTCAGCCAAACTCAATACCCCAAGGTAATTTTTCTTCTTTCTTCTACCTCAATTCTATTTTTAACCAGTCAGTAACTACTGCCCAATCACTTCTACAATGCCTCTCCAGTCTGACTCCTTCTTTACCATTCATGTTCCCTCAAGTCTTAATTCTACACTTTGCCATTTTTCATTTGGACAATCGTAACAGTCTCTGAAGTAGTCTCCAGCCTTCTAATGTCTTGTTTCTCCAATCAATACCATTCACTGTTGCCAGAATTATCTTCCCAAAACACAAATCTCATAAGACCCTTGTCAAAAAGGCTTCCCAATCCTATTCAAAAGAGTTTATTTTCCTTACTTGAAATTCAAAGTCTGTCACAAAATGACCCTAAGTCCTTTCCAGGTCCAGGTCTCTTCACAGTATGCATCAGTGCCAGTGCCATCCTCTTAGTACAGTTAGCACACTTGCTTTCCCCCAAGTTAGCTTTTCCATCTCTCTGTCTGGAATGCAACACATTGGCAAACATCTCAATCTACTGAAACCCTCCTTATTGTTCCGGGCTCAGTCCAGTGGCCACATCTACAAAATGATCCCCAGGACACTTGGATTAGCAATAAATTATTTCTCATCTATGCACTCACTTTAATTTGTTCCTTCTATTATATTTATCTCACTTTGCTTTTTATTATGATTGTTTACACATAAACCAGACTAGACTAGAGAAATGATGTGCTTTATTCACTCTGATCTTCCACAATCTAGCAAAACATTTTTTAAACTTAGTAGTGGTTCAAAAAATATTCCTTTAAGTTACTAGGGTTAACAACTGTAATATGTGAATACTGCTTTATGATAATCATTATTATTAAAATATTCATACAAATGCTCATATTTCATATAGAAATGAAAATGAATAAGACTCTATTATGATTTTTACTTTTGGCATGCTCCAGTGTTTTGGGGTCATTTAATCTGCTGTGAAGATATAATGGCAAGATAAAATATGTAAATGTGAGTTTCCAGGGCACAGACTGCTATCCTGCATTATAATTACAGTTAATTTAACTCTGTGTTCTTGACAAGTATAACTTTGAGTTAAACCATACTGTGGGTTTGTTAATACTATTTGTATAGCATTTAAAAATTTACAAAGTATTTTCACATTTCTAATGTCATTATGTCATTTGAGAGACAATATACTTTTTTTTTTGAGACAGAGTCTCACTCTGTTGCCCAGGCTAAACGGGCTAGAGTGTCGTGGCGTCAGCCTAGCTCACAGCAACCTCAAACTCCTGGGCTTAAACGATCCTCCTGCCTCAGCCTCCCGAGTGGCTGGGACTATAGGCATGTGCCACCATGCCCGGCTAATTTTTTTCTCTCTATATTTTTAGCTGTCCAGATCATTTATTTCTATTTTTAGTAGAGATGGGGTCTCGCTCTTGCTCAGGCTGGTCTCGAACTCCTGACCTCGAGCGATACACCTGCCTCGGCCTCCCAGAGTGATAGGATTACAGGCGTGAGCCACTGCGCCCGGCCGAGACAACATACTTCCAATTATCCAACTCTAATGGGCTCAGAAAGACCAAGATATGTGGCACAGTAAGTAAGAAACAGAATTGAGAATTGAACTGAATTTTTTATTATTATTCCAAATCTAGGGTGTTGGTCACTACCCCTCCTATGGTTTAATTTTGTCGAATCTTCACTGTCTCTAATATACTTGATTCTCTGAGTATCAAGATTCATGGGAGTTTTTATTAAATGCCTAAGTAGGTTTGGTTACTCAATGGGGTGACCACAGAATTTATTGGGATACAATTCAGAGCAAAAAAGTGGCATTATAAATAATTAACAGAGGAGGTAAATGTAAACCAGGACTGTCCTGAGAAAACCAGAACGTGATCTATCAGCCTTAAAAATTCAGAGAAGCATATTAATTCTTCTGTAAAACCAAAGTATAGAAAATTATTTATGAATTTTCTGTTTTGAAATATTTATTAGTTTCTATTAGAAAAACTGCATTTTATCCAATTACATTTTTAAAATCCAAATTTACTTAAAAGACCTCAATAAATATTTAATTTGAAATAAAATGTAAAAATATTTATATGCAAGTTTTGAGTGAGAGACTTGCCCCTTCTCCCAAAACAAGCATAAATAAACATAAACACATTGAGACCATTCTGAGAACAACAAATATCTTAGGCATTATTATGGACTGAATGTACTCACCCCAAATTCACATGTTAAAATCCTAACTCGCAATGTGATGGCTTTAGGACATGAGGTTTTTAGGAGGTAATTAGGTTAGGAGGTTGGAGGCCTTATGAATGGGATTAGTGCCCTTCTGAAAGGGACCTCACAGAGCTCGTTAGTTCTCTTTTTGTCATGTGAGTTTACGACAAGATGGTCATCTGCAAACCAGGAAGTAGGCCCCCTGCACAAGACACTGAATCTTCTAGTAACTTGATCTTGGACATCCCAGCCTCATATTTATGATAAATAAATATTTGTTGTTTAAGCTACCTATTCTATGGTAATTTGTTATGGCAGCCCAAACTAAGACAGACATAATTAATTCTGTACTTAATATCATATAATTGAATATGTCATTTAGTTGAAATCAGACAATATGTTGAATCTTTGGCATTTCCGAAGTCTGTTTTTGCCCATCTGTTTTTATTTTTTTTCTAATTAAAAACTTTTAAAACACTGGCGACAGACTGATTTACAACAAATATCAACAAATAATTTTGGTTTTTAAAGTTTAATTGTTGGAAAGGAGTTTGCTCTTTAAGTTCAGCTTTACCTTTTCTTGGTAAAATTTAAATCATATATAATAGTCTAAATTTCTGTAAGCAAAATCAGTCATTTATTATAAAATATATTAGCCATAGGCCAATCATTCTTACTGCAAAATTACTAACATTTTTAATTCTTTAATTTAATAAAAATTCCAATTTGCTGGTTTATGCAATATACTGACATTTATCTGTTAATTCCGAATGATAAAACATCTTCAAAGAACTTTGCAACACTTCCTGTTTAGTCAATATCTAAAACATTCTTCCGATGAGAAATTAGGTAGTTGAAATCTCTGTCACCAATTAATTGGTCATTAGGCCAATAAACATTTATTGATGGCAGAAATGCCATGTATAAAAGGTCAGGGATGCTTTCATCCTTAAGATGCAAATCAGGTTTTCTTGAATTCCCTTAATCCCAGTTTGGAAAAGTAATTTAACTCCCAAATAAGAATAGCTATAAAATTTTAATATAAGTCAAATGCTCTGAGAACATTTTGTAATGCTCAGCAATTAAAGGACCTCCTTCTTTGCTTTTACAATAATGGGTAAAGTTTTGATATTAATGAATACAACTTTGATGTCTTTGCACCTGAGCCTCACCTTTGAAGACCTCATATCATAAAACCTGCTCTTTGGCATTGACAAGGTGCCACTGGAAAAACTGGCATCACAGTTAGATATAATGTTCCATAAGAAAAAAAAAAAACTCCAAAAGATCATCGTTTTGCAGCACATACTGGCCAACTGATTAAACTCAATGCCACAGTGATACCAGTATATGCATATCTTGTACTCAACCTGTCCATAACGTTTTTGTGTTATTTTTAAGGCTATTTCAAGAATATAGAAGTAATCATGAAATAATTTCATAATGTCTACAATATTACAGTTGCATAGTTTTTTATTTTTTGGAAAAGAATATTAGTATTTTACTGAACCATATTGTTGGACCAATTCTTAGATTCCTTGTAATTTTTAATACAATGATCCTTAATAAAGGATGATTAAAATAGGTAAAATACATATTAATAAATAATTTTGTTTTCCATTAGTGCTATGCATGGCTTATGAAGGGTTCATATAAGCAATGAAAATATAATAAAATACTATTAAGATTTTTTAGTTTATATAGCCATTGAAAACAGCAGCCTGATTGATAGGATTTAAGTAGGCTTCTGCAGTGAAACTTAGGTTTTCACTGGAATACACAGAATATATTATACTAATATATTATTATGTCTATAATAACAGAAAACCATAATAAATATTCCTTCTTAGGGACAAAATTCAAAATAATCACAGGAATCTTTTAGGGGCCCTTACAAGTCAGGAGTAAAAATATTATTTAAAAGATATTTATAGCTATATATCAATAATTACATTAAATATAAACCCACTTATATGCTGTTTATATTTAACATGAGATGGAAGTTAAATATAAGGATACAAAAAGGCTAAGACTAAAAAGATAGTAATATATACATATAACAGGGAAGCAGTAAGCAAAAGAAAGTTGATGTAGCTATCCTAATATCAGACAAAAAAGATTTGAAGTTAAAAAAATTATTAGAGATTAAGGATATTTCATAATGATAACAGTTTAAATTACCATATAAATATAATATTCTTAAATATGCATGCACTTAATAGAATGATTTTAAAACATAAAGAAAAGACTGGCAACTGAAAAAAGAAACAGATACAGACATTCAAAATGGGGGATTTCAAAACATCTCTCTCAGTAACTCCAAATAAGCAAATATAAATTCAGGAAGATTACAAAACATATGAACAACACAATGAATAAACAATCTAATTGCTGTACATACTTATTTATATGCATGCATATTTACATTATGTACATGTAATAATGTAAAAAATAATGGCAAAATATATTTTGTTCTAGTGCATATGGAACTTTATCATGATAAACCATACCCTGGGCCATAAAACAAGTTTAAACAAATTTCAAAGGTTTGAAATCACTGATATTTTCTGACAACTGTGACATTAGTAAAACCAGCTAACTTAAGAAATTCTGAAATATTTTGAAATGAAACAATGAACTTCTAAATAATCCATGAGTTAAAGAATCACAAGGGAAATTACAAGATATTTTAAAACAAATGATTATGAAACTATAGTATATCAAGTTGTAGGCTTCAGCTCATGCTATGCTTAAAAGGAAATTTATAGTCTTAAATGTATACATTAGAAATAAATAAAGGCTGCACAATCTGTGATCTAAGAGTCCATCTTAATAGCTTAGAAAAGGAACAGGAAATTAAAACCAAAAAAGTAGAAGGAAAGAAATAATAAAGTTAAGAATAGAAATTAATAACATTAAAAAACATAATCTAGATCACAGACATAACATATAATAAAACAGAAAACAATACAATTTCTAGAAGATAATATAGGAGAAAATCTAGGTGATCTTGGGTTTGGCAATGAGATTGTAGATACCAAGAAGTTGATCCATTAAAAAAATTGATAATTTGAACATCATTAAAAGGAAAATCTTCTGCTTTGCAAAATACAGTTAAGATAATAAGAAGACAAGCCCCAGAGTGGGAGAAAATATTTTCAAAACACATATCTGATAAAGACTTGTATCCAAAATATACAAAGAACATTTAAAACTCAATAAGATAATAACAACTCAATTAAATTATGGGGAAAAGATCTGAAAAGATATCGCACCAAAGAAGATATACAGATGACAAACATGCATAAGAAAAGATGTTCAATATCATATTTTGTTAGGGAATTGCAAATTAAAATGGGATACCACTACATACCTATTATTATAAAGGCTAAAACCCAAAACACTGACAGCGCAAAATTCTGACAAAAATACGGACTCTCATTCATTGCTGGTGGGAATGCAAAATGCTACATCTACTATAGAGGACAGTTTGGCAGTTTCTTATAAAGTTAAAAATAGTATTACCATATGATCCAGCAACTGTGCTTTTATATATTTACCCAGATGAATTAAAGACTTATGTTTACACAAAAACCTCTACATACGTGTTTATAACAGCTTTATTCACAATTGTCAAAACTTGGACACAATCAAGATGTCTTTCAATAGATCAATAGATAAACAAACTTTGATACATCCATACAATGGGATGTTATTCACTGGAAAAAAAGATCTATCATGCCATGAAAAGACATGGAAGAACTTTAAATGCATATTGCTAAGTAAATGAAGCCAATCTGAAAAGGCTACATACTGTATGATTCCAATCATATGACATTCTGGAAAAGGCAAAACTATTGTGATGTTAAAAAGATCAGTGGTACCCACGGGTTGGAGAAAAAAGCAGGAAGAATAAATAGGTGGAGTATAGGGGAGTTTTACAGTGAAACTAGTATGTATGATACTGTATTGATGGATACTTGACATTTGGCATTTGTCAAAACCTATAGAACTATACAAGACAAAGAGTGAATCTTAATGTAAACTGTGGACTTTAATTGATAATACTGTATTAATATTGGTTCATCAACTGGAACAAATGTACCAAAGCAAGATTCTAATAATAGGGGAAGCTGAAGGTGGGAAGTTGGGGAGAGAGTATATGGGAACTCTCTGTGTTTTATGCTTAATTTTTCTGTAAACCTAAAACTGCTCTAAAAAATAATCTATTAATTTTTTAAAAAACATAGCCATATCTCTAAAAATGCAATAGAGAAAAATCAACAAAATGGATGGTTATTTAAAAAAAAGAATTGATATAGTTCTGTCAATACTGATCTTATAAAAAATGAAAGACTGAAATAATCAGTATTAGAACTGAAAAAAGGAACTGAAATCACTACAGATTGTATAGGCATTAAAAAATAAGGATATTATGAAAAATTTTATGCCAGTGAATTTAATATTTTAGGTGAATTGAACAAATTCCTGGAACTACCCTAGCAAAAGTAGTAGAAAATACAAATAATCCCACATCTCATAAAGAAATTGAATTAGAAACTTTCCAGAAAGACAATTCCAGGCTCAGTCGACTTTACCAGTGAATTCTTCCAAAACTTAAGAAAGAAATAATACCAGTCTTCCACAAAATCTGTCAATTAACTTGACCTTCAAAATCAATCAATATAATTCATTATAATAACAAAATAAAGAAAAAACAATCAGATTATCTCAATATATGTAGGAAAAAACAATTGAAACAATTCAACACTTGCTCAGATGAAAACGCTTGGCAAATTCAGAATAGATGAGAACTTCCTTGATCTGATAAAATAGCTACAGAAACCTATTGCAAAAATCATACCTAATGAAGAAATACAGAAAACTTCCCGAACATGGGAGACGAGACAGGATGCCCCTTATCCCCATATCTATTCATCTCTCTATTGAAAGTTCTACACAGTACAGTAAAGTCAAGGATTAAAAAAAAAGCTTAAGGATTGGAAAATAAATAAAAATATCATTAACCATAATAAACATAGTTGTGTATGTAAGAAATCTAAAAAAATCTATACCCTATAAGAATAAATATGGGAATTTAGCAATGTTACTGGATCACAGAGTAGTAACTGAGAGGAACAGAGACGCTGGTAATGTTCTGTTTCTCAATCTGGATGGTGGTTACATGGGTGTATTCACTTTGTGAAAATCCAGAGCTATACACTTCTAGATAATGCACTATTTTGTATATATGTTGTACTTCATAAAAAGTTTGCTTTATGTTGTACAATGGGTATAGAGTTTCAGTTTTGCAAGATGAAAAAGTTGTGGAGATCGGTTGTATAACATTGTATAACGGTTGTATAACATTAACACTATTGATCTGTACCCTTAAAAATCTATCTTATATGCATTTTGCCACAATTTGATTTTTTTTAATTTAAAGTTTATCTTAGGAAAGATAAATGGCATTTAGAAATAAATACTAAAGATATGTGGATCTAAATAACACATAGAAAAAACATCAAAGTGAGAAACTTGTACCCCACCATCAGAGAAATTTCACCTCCCTCCACTCTAGGTTCCAATGAACACAACTGTCAGCCACACTGAGGACAAATGGAACACCATTCTTAGAAGTCACATTCCTCAGATATAAATAAGGCAGCATCCATTATAAGATATATTGCTGATTTAATAATAGCTTTTGTGTGAAAATAACCTACCATATTTATACTCACCTGTAGACATATATAGAAATATTTTCTTCCAATCAAGAAAAAGTGGGACGTATATGGGAATGAAGTAAGATTCACTGGTTTACCTATCCTTGGAATGTAAAACCAATGACTCAAGATAGAACTAACCATCCCTTTTTCTTAAGCCAGTTGTCATCTATGCTGGCATATATGGTGATGCTTGAACATCAGATCCTCTTGTATAAAATTATCAGTATGTTATGATATATCCAAATGAATTGGCAAAGAAATAAAGGCCTGAGAATGGACTGTAATGTATATGATATTGGAAATAAATATTGTCTCTCCTCCATAGATGAACAATACTTTGTAAAGAGATTTTTAAATACTTTCAGTGAATTATCTTTGGGATATTTTATGGGGTTTGCCTTCAAAGAACGGTATAAACATGAAGAGGAGGACAGCTTCAGGGCTTCAGGCACAGCTATATACTCCTGCCAGAGAGACATATTAATAAATTATGGTACTTTTTCATGCCCAGAGTTGGTAACTATAGCCTTTCAGATTTACATGTAATAAACTGACTCTTTTTTAAAAGGCTGCACAGAGAAATGCCACTTTGAGTTTGCAACAATGATTTAAAATATATAATTCATATCTTAAAAACACAAACATTGAGAGGAGCCCCCAATATTTCTTCATACAAAAACAAAGGAAATACACAGGTTTTTTGTTTTTTGGAGAAATATAATGATTCTGAATTCTGAATCAGAATTTTTTCTGATTAACAAAGAAAACGGTCTGCTACTTCAGTGTCTGTGATTACATTACAGTACAATGGAGAAAAGTCACTAATGGGTACCTCTGAGGTCAGGACTGAGACTGAAGCATTCAAATTTGTTTATTAATGAACGCAGGACAGGGATGTGCTTCTAGGATGTCAAGCTTTTTTAACAAAACAAAATTTGAAGTACTATTAAAACCTTAAATACCAGACTAAGAATATCATACTAATATATAGCCTCTGAAATAAGTAAGTCTCTTCCAAATGCCTGGGACATACTTGGAAGGGAGAACTTAATCAGAGGAACTGCCAGTCTTTCATCAATGGCAGGGAGAAAATGGGATATTCACGATGCTGAAAAGAATTACTGCAAATATATGTGCACTTTTGGTCACTGCTTTCTGATGAAGAAAATATTGTGCATAATAACTCAAGAATGTATTTAACATAAATTATATTTGCATGAATTATGTTTATTCATATGGTCAGACACATAATGGCTTGCTTGATAAATGGCTGATTAGTCTTATAATCAGCCCAAGAGGGACTCGTTTCAAAAAATTCTCTCTTGGGGGCACCTGACTTTCTTGATATTTTCCATTTGCCTCTAAACAGCGAAATGGTACCAGATTTGGGCACCCAGAACAGCTTAATTCCAGCTTCCAGTGTGCAATCTCGGCATTGCCTCCTCAAGCTAGGATGCCTGGACAAATTTGACAATTGCTCACCACAAACTGCAGAGTTCCAAGAAGCACAACCAAGTGGTCAATGAAAAACCACTCCAAGGGAAGGGAGCTATTCATAAGGAGAAAACATCTTCAAGGGAACTGTGATTTCCTTTTTTAATAATATGAGGAAAATGTGACATATCTATGGAGGAAAAAAGAATTACTGCCTATCCCAGCATTTTTAATCACTGTGTCTTGACGGTGAGACTACTGCCTCCACCCGCGACTTAGCACGCCACATTCAGATGCAGAACATGCCTTCAGTATTAAGGGGAAAAAAGTTGAAATATTTCCCTGTTGTTAGATAGCCTTATTCTGCTGAAATCAGTCTTATTTTTTTCACTTCATGTCTTGCCTCAGTAATATTCTCAATTCTTATGGATAACTCCTTGAAATTGACTTCAACTGTCACCTTTTTTTGGGGAAATTTCTCCTGACTGACCCTCACTCCGAACTCCCAAGTCTGGATATGTGATCCTCTTAGACATTCCAATACCAGCCTGTGCTCTTCTGTATCACTGATTACACTGTATCATAATGATTGGGGTGTCTGTCTATCCTTATACCTTTTTTTTTGTCTCCCCACTTCGTAAGGTCCAAGGATTAGCACTGTGGATTTCTTTGCCTTTTATTTGACATTCAGCTAATGGTGAATAAAGAAATAAAGTCTTTACAATTTACCCCTCTTATATACCAACGTCTGAGTATCTCTGCTGTTTACTACATTTGATATCTGGGTATCTATTAGCCTCTGTTCTGTCATTATCATAAACTCCTTTCAGGAAAGGAAATAAATCAGATTGTGAAAAAAAGAGTACACATTTTTATAGTGCATATAATATGTAATCTTGCATACTTTAGGTAGAAAGTTCTAAGATCAATATTATTATTTTATAGGCACCTTAGATCTGTGTTCAGGTGATTGTTTAATACTCTTTTGTATCTGATGATACAATGAAAATGGTTTTTCAGTTCTAGAAAATAGGAAAATTAATATAGATATGGAGTGGTTAATTACAACATGGGAAGTTAACATAGTAAAGCCTGTAGCAAAAGAGTATTATAATTAAGATAGATAAATCAAAATAGCATAGGATTTTCACCTTTCTGTTACTAGGCAGGAATGACCAATTAGGTCAGATATGATAAAATCAATTTTATGAATCATAAGGGTGCCTTTTCCTTATTAAGATTGTTTCCTTATAATATAAGTTCATTATGTTATAAAGGCACTTGCTCCTTGCAAATACAAATAGAGTCTTAAAGGTCGAAGTGCTGGGCTTGAAATCGCTGTTGTTAATAAAAGGTATATGACTTACAGTGTCTACCTCTTCTTGATTTTATCTTTTTTTTTTCCAAAAGCAGTTTGCAACCTTGAAAAAATATCTTTATCTAGTGAACATAAAAATATATCTAGGTAGATACACTGAAGACTTAATTCTACCTACTGGCATTTCAAAACTAAGTATAACTTCAATTCAGTCTTTGGAATTTTAACAGGAGTTGCACCCAAATACGAGGTGTCAATAATATGGTTTATTTCCACATAAGCATATTTTTATGAATATAGATTTTGTTTAAATACCTGCTACCTTTCAGAAGCCTCCAATGAAACACTGGAAACAATGTTTTGCTCCTCAATGCTTGTGTTTTAAATAGTCCCATGGTTAGAATTCACTCTCACATGCAACTTTATGGTTTTTGCAAACTTCTTTTTTATTTAGCTTACCTTACTCATTTGCTTTATGCATATGTTATGTAACAATGTAAGAGCTCCAAAGTGAAAACATTCCACACAGTCAGTATTTTTCCTTGCTCAATAATACATTCAATCTGCTATCCATTTGCTAAGCATGGCTGAAACAAAGCACTGATCAGGCAACTGTGAAAATGTATAATAACACTAACTGTGACTGACAGCCTAATTAAGTTAAAGGTGGGGGTGAGGGTGGGGTGGGTAGCCCCATGTAGATGATTTGCCTAAACTGAACCTCCCATTAACCCCACAGGACACTTAGCAATTTTAATAGGTGGACTCAGGATTTTTTTTTTCTTAGGAAGATTTAGATTCTATGTACTTCATTACATAGAGGAATTATATAGAAATTATTTAAATATTACAATCAAACTGATTATTGGAGAATAGGTAATAACATATAGGGTTAAAACAGGCCACATTTTGATAAATAACACTAAACCAACTGCTATCGTCTTTTGAAATGTATGCATACTTGCACTTTCAGTGTTCTAAAAGGTATCTATTTTATAAAATAGGTCCTTGTAACTTCACCTAATAGCAACACTTTTAAAATAGACATGGAAACTTCCTTAGATAAACTTAAGTGAAGACTTTCCTGATATTTAATCTGATCTGCCAATGTTTAATGGCTCGATCAACTGATAAATATTTAATTTCTATACTTTTTAGCATCATATATATAAAATGAAGCACAGAACCTACTTAAAATGTAAGCAGCCTAGTACATTTGGTTGCCAGTTAAATTCTTTATAAAAATTTTTTTAATTAACAGTGTTTCCCAAAAATGTGTTATAGGAAACAAGATGCTCTGCAAAAAGGGGATCTGGGGCCAAGTAAATTTGGGAAATATTTTATATGTGAAAATTCAAAATGCATATTAGCATTAGCTTATATAGAGACATTCAAATAGTCTATAAACATAAAAAACTAACTTATTCAATAGTCAGTGAAATGGAAATTAAAATAATGGTAAAAAATAATTTTTTTCATTGATCTTATTAGAGATGATGGAAAAAAGAAAATCTTCCATGTTGACAAAGAGTGAGGAACTATATATATTCTGGCTGAAAGTATGTATCAAAAATACGTTTACATTTTGATCCAGCAATTATTTGATGAGTTCAACTTAAAAAAATTAAGGATGTGAATCTACACACACACACACACACACACACACACACACACACACCCCTCTCTCTTTTTAAATTTGGAATTTTTTCTGGGCTATATTAAAACTATGTGGTAGGATAGAATGATTTTTTTTCTTTTTTGCTTATCTGTATTTCCTAATTTTTAAAAACTGAAGTTTTAAAAAATATATAAAAATTTACTGAAAAAATATTTGAAATCAATTAACTTAAAACTGCATAATATATACTTTAAAGCTCTTATTTTTAAACTGCTGGAAATAAAACCGAGCAAAAACTAATCAATTCCATGATTTCTAACAGTCATACGTGAACCTTATAGAATTTACTGATATAGAATCCAGGAAACTAGATGAAGACAGATATTTACAACCAGTGAACAAAACTGAAGACAATAAAAACAAAGAATAGTTCAGATGACCCCCAAACGTTTTATCATTCAGTCCACAAAGCTGAACTTAGTGCCTCCATTTGTTGCAACAAAGATGAGAGCTAACTCATTATTTGAAGAAACCACTTGAGGTAAATGGACAATCACAGAAATATCAAGCTGATGTCAAAAGATGCCAATTTTTAACATAATAGAATGCTGCATTACTTTTATTTTCTTAGATATGTTTCTTATAATTTTATTATTGTAATATCCATTGTTCTGAAATAATATATCCTTAAATGTAGAATCCTTAACAGTCCAAAGGGACAAAGTTAAAAGTAGTTACAAACTATTACCACTACTTGAAAGTAAATCTAGAGAAGAAAGGCTAATCAAGAAAGAGGGTAATATTTACAGATTTGGATTAAAATAGATCTGTAAAGAAAACAGGACATGATAGGTTCCATAGAACTGGGCAGTGATGCTATCCCATGAGAGGCAAAGAGGGGACATAAATTAAGAGTAGCCATTTGTATCTGCTTTAAAAAGTCTACTTAAATAAAAAGCATTATGTTTGTTGGAACTCTTACTATGGTATATATTTCATTTAAAATCAAATTAATGGACATAGCAGACTATTCTAGTGACCTAGATAAGTACATAGCTGAACGTGAACTCAAAACAATAAAGTAAAAATGTAAGATTTATAATAATAATATACATGAAGATTATTTTTCAAATTATATAAAGGCAATGTCTCAGTAATTTCTCCACCAAGAATGTCACAAAAAATTAGAAGTGCTATTCATGTAATCATACCTTTAATTTGAAAAGTATTTTATAAATGTTGAGAAATGTTTTATCACCTAGATTATCTGATTCAAATGCCACAGTAACTCCATGTACGCTTACATCTGTATTTAAGAAATACTACAACAGATCTCAGTTACTTCTATCTTATTGTATAACACAGTTGCCACAAGACACATATACCTTTTTAAATTTAAGTTTAAATAACATAAAATTAAATAAAAGTAAGCATTAGATTTCTTAGACACGGTAGCCATATTTCAGGTGCTGAATAGCCATATATGGCTAGTGGTTCTTCCTGTTGGATAGTGCAGGTATAGAATATACTCATCATTGTAGAACATTCTATGGACAAGGCTGCAAAGAATGCTTGGTAGAGAACACATGACCTCCTAAGCAGCTCTGGAAGAAACGTCTGAATCAGTAAGTAAGGCATAACCCTGTACATTTCTTCTAGGATCCTGGTCCACAGTGTGGTGAGTCAGATTGGGAATGATTACCCCCATTTTAAAGACTAAGATCTATGCCCAGAGAGATCAACTGTCTTCCCTGAGGTTATGTACATAGAACATGGCAGACCAATGAGCAGAATGTAAGTCTAAGGCCTTACCTAGTCGGAGATCACACTCTTTGGGGAAAAAAAAAAAATCCCTATGCAGCTTCCACTCAAAATATAACTAAACATAATTCATAGTAAAATAGTTGAATACAAAAATTACTATCATAAATTTTCTCTAACTATATTATATAGGTAAAAACTATAGCATTGCCACTAACTTAATATTATTTAAACTGACTGGATACACACAGTCTCCAAAAATATTTTGAACTGAATTTTAGATAAATGTTTAAGGGCTAACTGGATTGAGCAATACAGTTATTGTATTATAGTAGAATTATAAAAATTCAGTAAATCAATCATTTAAAAACTGACTTGGGGAATTAGATAATTTGGGTAAATGTGCTGTAGTGGTCAAGATATATGTCCAATACTTGGCCTATATATACGGTAAGCATTCACTTAGAGTTTAATGAAATTTAACTTACTCTATTTTAGTCAGGAAAATATTGGATATAAGGCAGTATTTTTAGGAGAATTTTAAGATATATGGAAAGAAGATGATTACTGGACTGGTTTGAGCGTAAAAAGCATTTTGAGAAAAGGCTTTGTGTTAACAGTAAAACAATTTTGGAAAAACAAAAGTGCTGAATTTACTTTAAAGTTTCCTTTGTCACTGAGATTTCTACGTCTATAACTTCCCTAGGAAAAGCACATAGTATAATCATATTATTCTTTATTAAAACAAAATAATCATATCTTAGTTAAAAAAGATTGTCTGAATTTTCCCCCTTTGTCTAACTGGGCATATGCTGCATGGCCAAGAACAAAACACACTTACCTATTTCTTTTCCACTTATCCCTAGATTCCTCATCTTCCTCCTCTGCCAAGCACAAACACCAACCCTTAGCATATTCTAGGGGAATATGTTAATATCTTATTGTCAAACAGAATTCTATTGTGAAATGTGGTATGTGCTATTGTCAAAAGAATTTCAGAGCAAGAAGGGCGTAAAAGGTCCTAAAAGGCTCTAACTGTTCTCTGCACATACCTGCATATAAGCAGCACCACAGTAGGGTCTGTCTCAGTTACATCTACCTTCCTGTAGGAACGGGCTTGGGAAGTTAATATAAGACCTCCAAGGCAGCCTGCAGGCAGCAAGACAAAAGCCTGTATCTATAACCCTACGTTTGAGAGGCCTTCTGGTCCTTCATCCATAGTTTGGCAAGTCAGGCTCAAGAAACAGCAGGTTATAAGATTTGCTGCAGTGCACATTAAAATGGTAAAGCTTTTCTCTCTAATATTTGACCAAGATCATGGCTTTAAATTTTCATGATAGCTTCACCTATAGGCAGAAATTCTTTGGGTTATACATTTAATACTAGGGAAAGAAAAAGTAACACAAATTGGTTTTGATAGGGATCAAAAGTACCTGAACTAAGTAAATTAAGTGAATAACAAGAAAAATTTGTGCTTTAAGAAAAGATTTTTTTCAAGTCTTTAAGCCATTGCACACTCTGCTCTTTAGGTAGGAAAATGTGGCATCAGAGCCCATTATATGTCATTTTGTAACATGGACATATACACAGTAGACAATCCTAAGTATTTATTTAGGTTAGTGTAATATTTTATTTAAAAAGAACTATTAACTTCTGGTTTAGAATAATAGAATAAGCATCCATGTCTACGTCCTGTCTCTCTGTTTTAAAAATAATAACATTATACCAGTGCAGGGAAAAAAGAAAGAAAGAAGAAAGAAAAGGTGCCAGCAGAGGACCAGCAAGTTTGAGAAACGAGGTAGAAAGTGAGTAGATGAAAAGGCCTAGGTTGACAAACAAAAGAGTGAAAAAATGCAGCCTAAAATACCAGTAGTAAGCTCTTACTTTCCAGGAAATACAAAGGGCAAGGGTGGGCCACAGTACAATCATCAGGGGAATTAATTAAAATCCACCATTGAGAATGGGCAAGCCGGTAAAACACCTACTCCTCCCACACTCTCTCCACTTAATAGAACATGCTTTCTTGCAGAAGTGGCTTTTGCCCCCAGGATAAAGTCTGAAAAGTGCATTATTAGTCTAAGAAAACAAACTATCTGTCTGGAGAAAGCACCCAATATGGATGGAGGAATTTGAAAGATAAGCAGAGCCTTTCAGTGCTAACTCCCAGCTTCAGTTACAAATTTACAAATTAAGTTGGCTACGCTGGAGTGAAACATTGCCTGGGCAATCATGGCAACTTGGTGTGCTCAGTTCTGAAGTGAAGACCCTAAAAGTGAAGCCTGTCTGTCAACACATCCCCATGTTAAGGGCGACGTTTATTGTTGAAAGAAACCATGTAGAAACACAACCATGCAGAGTATTTACTTCAGATCCTAATCTTATTAATCGTCCTAGTCCTTCATTCACATATTGAACCAACAAAAACATTACAGATCTGAAGAAAACCAATAGCGTAAAAAAAACAATGAAAAAACCTATGAACTGTAACAAGTGGCAAGAGATGAAGCAGGTAATTCAGGGAAGCTTTAAGAATCTTCTTTAATTTGGACCTTCAAAAAGATTTTAATGACTCTATAAAATAAAAATAACATACTGGCTTTTTTTTTGTTGTTAAAGAGCTATCATTTATAGCAGAGGATCAATAGACAGAAAAAACAGGTATTCAAGTTTATTATTTGAGTAATAAAGATAACCACTGGAAGAACTTAGAACTAGCAAAAATGGGTGGTATCAAAAAATTACTAAATTCCTAATCTTTTTTTTAGCAGTTAGTCACCGTATTCTACCTGTAGTTAAATCAAGAAACAGAAGCAGTATGTTTCATATAACAAATGCTGCAGGAACTCAGCAGAAACAGCTAAGGGGTGGGGTGAGGAGAGGTGGAGAAAACATATTGCTTGAATTCAGTTTATTTTTGTGTGTGGGGACAGCCAAACAGTCACGTTTAAGAAACACCTTCAGAACTCCTTTCAGTTCATGAACTGGCACATCAATCAGCATATATTCAACGTGCTTGGATATCTTTCTAAAGACAAGGCCAAAGCAGTAACCAGTCACCTGTTTATCGTTGAATGCTCCCAGAAAAACAATTCCCTTCAGATCCCCTCAAAAAATAGTCATGAGGAAAATATGAACTGTTAAGTTTCTTGAGGGGACAGAGTATTTCATTTTCCATTTTTAAGAAACCTAAAAAGATAGAAATTATAAAAGGTGTTTTCTTCTGGGGCTGGGGTGAAAGTGCCACTTCTTACCATTTTGGAGTATTTTATATATACTTTTTAACATTGTGCAGACATTACTTAATTCCTTTAAAGTATTTTTTAAAAAATCTAAGTCAATAGTGGAGCTGAGACTAGGTGGTTAAAAAGCAGAATGAGCTTAAAACAAATAGTAAAGGCATTTTAAAATGAGGATGAGAATGTCAGAATCTTCAATGAGGCACTAAGAGATGTGGATTTAATTACCTCACAATTCACCAAATTAGCAGCTGGTTTGAACTTTGAGAAACTGTTGCCTAAGTAGTAAGAGAATGGTCTCACTAGTTTAGGAAACCATTCCGTATTTTTACACATCTATGACTTTCCTCAAAGTACTGTATTTTATTCACATATTCTTTTAAATACTGACAATAAGAATCAGTATAACCTAAATTGAATTTTAGTCACAATTTTCCAAGTTTAAGAATTACTATGTTATTATGTATTTATATTTGGTTCATTCAAAGAATTAAAGCTGGAACTGAGTTAGAATAAGGAAACATCTAAAATTTTAAATGAGTTAAATAATGAGTACCTATTAAACTCAGCTGTAATGTTTAATTTGGCTTTATTAATGCCAGTAGCAGTAGTACTTTGTTACTAAAACTGCCTTTACTACTTTCCAGTACGTTTTTATAAGTGCATTACAGTAGCATGAAATTTTGTGCTAGGTCAAGAAAAATCGTTTACAGTAAGCAATATGTTGTTTAAAATATATTTAAGCATTAAGTAGAAGAACAATAATATAAACTACTGTTTGGAAACTTGATGTCCTGATATATTTCAAGTGAGTATTTTCAGTGAAAGTTTCCCATAAAAGTCTCAGTTAAGATGGAAATTTGTTCAATCAAATACTAATCTATATCACCATTTCAGAATAGAGAAACAGAAATAATTTAAATTAATATAATATTTGGATGCATTTTATTTTTAAAAGTTTTTTTAGTTTTTAAAAATTAAATAATATCAAAGAAATGGTTAAGCAATAACACTATGAGACAAATCATTATTAAGTGTATTATAAGATGCAAATATTGTTAAAATATATGTGCATATTTAATGAATGAATTAAAGTCACCAAGCATTCCATAAAGTGTCATTTAATTTGACTAATGATAATAAGGTATTTATAAATGGAATTTTAATAGAAAAGTAAACATCACTAAAAATACTTCCAATAACTCACATTACAGTAAATCTTTTTATCCTCCCTACATCCCACAAATAGTCTTTTTTTCCTGAAATACTTACAGGACATATCAGAGACTAAGTGCCATAAAACACCTTTTAAACTTCATTCTATTAAGTAGGCTTTATTCAGTTCAATCATCCTATGTATCTGATATTCAGTAGTTACCAGGTAAAAAATTCAGTCAAGCAAGTTAGTTGTATCTTGTAGGCAAACTCCAAAAGTCTGATGTTATTAAAATTATCTTACTTTTAAACTGAATTTACTCAAAGCAATTGGTTTGTGCAAACACACTTTTTTCTTACACACACACACACACACACACACACACAAAACTCAGCTAAACAAATAGCTTAAAACTATGCTAAATATAATAACAAAACATAAAACTGTGTTTTCTTCAGACTTTTAATTATTACATTAACCATTACAGTAAACTATAAAGATCCTAAATATTTCTTTAAATTATAAAAGCATTTGCACACTATCTTGTAGCATGTTAAAAAATATATACACATACATATATACATACATATTTTAAAGCAACAGAATAGAATGTTTACTTTCAATTGTTGTGTTTTACGATGGTGTTTCTTAAACTGTAATAAGCATAAATTAACCGAGAATCTTATTAAAATGCAGATGGCAAATTCAGTAGCCATATGATAGGGCATGAGATTCTGCATTTTTAACAAACTCCCAGGAGATTTGGCATGGCCCATAGAACACACCCTGTGTAGAGAGGCTCTGGAGTAAGTATTTCCTAATTTTGACCAATCTTTAGAATCATATGGGGCACTTGGTAGAAACACAGATTTTATGACCCTTTCATTGAAAATAATAAATTTCTAAGTTGGGGGTGAGATTCAGAAAAATGTGGCCCAGATGGCTTCCCAAGTTTGGGAAATGTAGATTTAAAGACTGGTAAACCTAACAAAACCTCTATCCATTCTTTAATAACTTACTATTTCTAAAACTCTTTACATACTTCAGAAACTTTTCTTGGTCAGTAAGAAAAACTTACCACTAGATGATACATGGAACAAAAATAAAATAGAATATTGCTTACTATTATGTTTTCACTCAAAACTATACTTCCTTTCTGGTTCTGTGAAGAAATATTTAGATTAAGCATTAAGCAAAAGAAAAAAAAATTGCATAGAAGCAAATCAAAAGGAGATTGCTCTTTAAAGTACCTACTATGTGCCGACCACTGTGCCAGATACACTTATATGCATTTCTCATTATGTAGTATGGAAAAATGAAATAATTTGCCCCCAAAGTAATCATAATCTAGCAAAGAAAATAGAAAAAGGTGGAGTAACTTTCCAATCCATACAAATTTTATGGTGGCAAGACAAAAACACTTTAGCCAGGACGTGACAGGGACTCCATGAACTTTACCACTTCAGGTGGTAGGAAGGAAGGAAAGACTTGAGTGGGCAAAAGCATGGAGGTGGGAAAGGACTTAGCATATTCAGAGAAGAGTGAATATTTAATTATTTTTGAAAGTCTGTTAAAAATAGGTAATAGCAACACACATGGCTGTCAAGGGGAGATTTTAGAAAAATAGCCAACTCAAGAATGGCAAATAAGTATTTAGACTGTCAAACAGGAGACAGGATTTAATGAGAGTAAAGCGTTTAGTTCAAGGAAGATAAGGAAATGTAAACTAATGGAAGAAATATAGGAAGTTGTGGTCATAATAAAAAAAATGGTTAAATTTTTGAGAGCATGAGTTGGAACATTGCCTAATAATTGTCAAAACCTTTTTGTGTTCTTCTTTGAAGTTGGTGGAGCTGAAAATCTCTGGTTAATAGGAGGTGGAGAAAAGCAAAGACAAAATGTTCAAGGCAACTAAGACCATTCAAATATTCTAATTGTTCTATGTCGGGGGGAAAAGCTTTCTTTCAAATGGTGATCGTAGTGGAGTAATAAAAAAAAAAAAATCAGAAAAATGCCACAGGTAGTATGAGGTAAATGAGAGATCTTGGAGTCCAACAGACCTGAGTTTGGATCTTGGCTCAATCATTTACTAAAATGTGACCCTAAACAAATTATTTTACTTTTTAGTTATGCTCAGTTTCCTCCAGGGAAAATTTAATATAAATATGTATAATAACAATTACTACAAAGGGTTGCTACATCTAAAAGTGTGGCCTTCCATCAAAGTGACCACCTTGTGATTTTGCCTCATAAAATCTGACATACTAGATACTATGAGCAAACTCTAGTAAAGGGCAAAATAGAAAAATAATTTAATGCAGTTTGAAGAGCTTCAAATTTGCTTTGCAGGTAACTAAAAAAATAAAAAAGGAAAAGGACTCCGATTATCATGTTAAAATGAATTATTTTTGGTAAGAATGATGTAGGAACTACTTGTTCAGAAGTCACAGACGTATTTGGAGAGAATATATTCCCAACTGTAAATACCAATTCTGGAAATTCTACTATATAAGGTCCACTTTGTAAAGCAGAAATATCATCTACTGTGAACATGCAACTATTTTTATGAAAGGGATAATTTATTGTCATCAGTTATCAATTTAGAACATTTCCTGGGAAAGGTAGATTAGTGAAGGTTTATAGGGGGGAAGATTGAGAGTAAGGTCTAAAGTTTGGCTCTTGGGCAATTACCTGGTAACAGAACGAAGAAAACTTGGGTGGGGTAGTTAGCAACAGGTGTGAGGCTCAGAAATGACAAATGTGCAGTGAAGGCAGAGAGATAAAGGAAAGTTTCTCAAAAAAGGAAGATCCCTATTTGTGTCTTTTGTTGTTATGTATGTATGTATTTATGTTTTAAATGTTTTAAACTTACACTTTAGTTTCAATTCTATAAACAGAAAGAAAAGAGGGTTTTTGTTTAAGGATATAACTTTGTCATATCATTGAACCACACTGTATATAGTACTAAACACACATTTAAGCAATTAAATGTATGTCTAAGGGCAGTTTTGGTGGTTGGTTTTTGGGTTGCTCTTACAATTTAAAACTGACAATACAGTAAAAAAGAGACTATCATAATATTTCTGAATATATTTCATTCCTGTTATGTGATCTGTTTTCACAAAAAGGTTTTTCTAAAAAGAGAAAACCTTTATTTTATTAATTACCAAAAATTAACCAATTACTTAAAAAGTTCAAAATCTTAATGTATCTAAATGTTTCATAAAATAATGTTCTTCAGATTTATGCTAATCCATCTTAACTTTCTGAAGGAAAGAACACTCACACTGTGACTGTGTTATGAGAGTCTTTAATGAGAAAACAGTTGCTAAGTTTTAACTCTAATGCATACTTATTCTTTTAGCTAATAATATCCAGCGTAATAAATATGGTGAGAGTAAAGCTGTCACATCTAGAACATTTTAAAAACCATAACATAACCTTTCCTTCTTTCACATGGTTTTTCCTAGAAGCAGGAATCCTTTACAAGCTAATATAAAGTTCAAATTCAGATGTTATGACACTGGGGGAGAAGGATATAATGGTAGTCACAAGGCATAAACAGATTTAACAAATAATATAAAAGAGGTAATAATATGAATTTACTCATCTTCAAATTTTTACCCAATTCACATGGAAGTGGATTTCTATTCCTTTTAAAGATTAATTAACTCCATCTGTTCCCTTAATGCCATCACTGCCACCCCCACCATGATTCAGGCATTGTTTCAACTATTTTATTCTTTTCTCTCTTGCATTTTTAATCTTTTAATCTCTACTGTCACCCCCCAAGACCTTCCTCAATTCTGCTTTTGTCTCAAGCCACCAACCTATCATCTTCCCCTTTATCAGTATTTTCCCCCAAAAGACCAGTGTGTACTATTTATGTCTACATACTCCCTTCTCAGTTACCACTCAGATCACTGCAATAGGGTATATGGCAATTCTGCTGAAAACACTCTTGCTAAATCTAATGACTTTCTTCATGTCTCATCCCACAGTCTTAAAACCAAACTTCAGTCTTCAATAATGCTAACCACCCTTAGCTCTCAAAGAAACTCTTCCAGTGGTTTCCAGGAGTCAGGGGGAAGGAAGGATGAATAATTTGGAGAGCACAGAGGATTGTTAGGGCAGTGAAAATATTCTAGGGCAGTGAAAATATAGTATCACAGGTGTGATACTATAATGGTGGTTACATGTCATTACACATTTGTCCAGACCCACAGAATATTCAACAACAAGAGTGAACTATGGACTCTGGGTGCCAATGATATATCAGCATTGGTTCATCAGTGGGAACAAATGTGCCACACTGGTGGGAATGTTGATAATGAGACAGTCTCTGGGACTATGGTATATATGGCAAATCTCTGTACTTTCCACTTGATTTTACTGTGACTACTTTGAAAACAATCTTAATTAAAAAACATAGATATTGGCAACAAATCTTGTGCATCTGTGCATGCGTGTGCCTATCTTCTATTGTTCTTTGACTGCTGGATCCTGGTTCTCTACTCTCTAATAGAGTCACATTCTTTGCTAGTTCCTTCTTTCCTTATCCAGTTTCTTGTCTGGATATTTCTCTGTGCTGTCCTCCTCTTCATAATCTCCTTCAAAATTACAGGACTCTGGTTTCCTGTACATGATATGATTTCCAAAAATGTTCATCTCCATTTCAGTACTAACTGCCCGCTGAACACATATCCCACTGCTTAAACCTCCAACTTCCTACTGCCTTATTACCTCCAACTTCCTACTGCCTACCATCAAACCTGCTGTTTTTTTCTGTGTCCTAAATATCAGGTTCAAAACCAGCCAAATACAAATAACCAGGTACAAAATTCCAGGAATCTCAATTTCTTTTGTTTCTCTAATTATAAACATATTTAATTGCTGTATTCTTCCTTAAAGCTGTCCTTTATTTCCTTATCCTGTCCTTCCCTTAGTTAAGATCACCATTATTAGTTTTTTGCACAACATCCTCTAACCTGGACCCACAGACTCCAACATTTTTTTCTGATTCCAATCACTTCTTTTCATTGTTCTCAGGAATATCTTTAAGTAGAATGGTCTGGTTATGTTACATCCACTTCTTTACTCAAAATCTTACAGAATATTTAAGGTCCTTTAAAAAGGGGATTTAAAACTTCAAATTTTGGCACTGGTCCATATATTCAGTGACTATATATGCCAATTATGTTTCTTTTGAAAATTTTACCTCAAATAAGCCTTTCCCATGTACTTGTCCCTAATTCCTCACTATACTGACTGAATCTCTCTTTACAGTTTGCATGGATTTTTTTAAGTCCTAAGTAATGTATTTCTCCATTTTCATAGTCTAAATTGCTCAAATGTAGGTGAATACTCATCATTTTACTGACAATAAGTATGAACATGTGTTGAATGGACATGAGTATCGGGGGCTGTGTAAGAGTAATTCCAAAAGTGTGAATAAGTATAGACATACAAGGTCAAAAGAGGAATTAATCAATGTGGCCTGCATTGGTGAAAAAGCATTCATGTGGGATAGTATTAATAATTGAGCCAGGCCTTGCATAACCAGTAGAATTTGATAAGCAGAAAAGAAAGGGGAGCAGGCTACAGAGGGACAGAACAAAAATGGAATATGGTATGTTTGAAAACAGAAGCAGATATATTAGTGAGGAGCCAATGTTTTTGTTTGTGAAATAATAGAGGATAAGGTAGGGAAAGAAAAAGAGCCCAGTTTAGGAGGGAAAGTTCACATAACTACAAAGCTTAGGTTGTTAGAGGTTTATTCAGCAGACATCAGGCAGCCATTAAAGACTGTATACTAGTTAAGAGAAAGAGGAATAGGAGCATTTATCCTATGATGATATCAACAGCAAAACAGTATGTGTTAATTAACAATGGTGGAATTGATTCTTCCAGATACTTTGTAGGACTTATTTAGAACAAAATTTCTCAAAAGAATTCTAATCTCTATACTCATTTCTATGACAAGTGCTGTGAATATATTTTATAGGATAAAATTGAATGTTATGGACTTTGTGTTTTTATCTGGTCAATCAGGCGTCTATCTTTCACATATAAAGTGTATAATATTTAAATATCAGGCTAAATATTGTTTCAGTTTTTCTTGGTGTTTCAAGATCAGGATGGCATAACAAACTCACTAATCACTTATTTTCAATTGTTAAGGCATAATATCCATCTGATGGATAATAAACAGACAACCTGAAAAGCCAGGAGAATCCTCAGGTTTTGGTCCTTTCTATAAAGCAATTGATATTTCTTGAGTGCACAGTTGAAATAAAGAGAAAATGATTATAAAGGATTAAGACTTGGTAACCATTAGGCTTATTCCTTTAAGCATGAGGAACTAAATTTGGAATGCCCTATATATCTTTTAAAAGTGTCTTTTTTCCCCAGCTGAAGTCCTAAGTCCTAATAAAAGAATGTAAGAAATAAATCAACAGTCTAGAATTTCACAATTCACTTTAAAACATTTCTGAGGGAATTATTGAATTTTTCCTTTTTGAAACCTCAACCTATAAATAAGACCATCTCACAGATCTTATTGGGACCTTTTAAGTGTCCTCAATAAACAACAAGTAGTCAAGTAACATGGATGGTAATTTCCAAAGTGATCATGAAATCTGTTTTTCAAAACTTTTTCATAGGTAAATGTGATTAGCAACATTTGGAAAAACTGAGTGATTTCCTTTCTGACAGATATACAGAATTAAAGTACACAGCCTGACAAAATTAATACATGTGGACCATGAGTTAAGACTAAAGAACTATCAGATCATCAATGGTTCTCCCCAGGTTCAATGAATAATGGAGAGATTACATCAAGTCTTTAACATTGTTTTTTCAACTGTATAATAAAAGAATTGAATTAGATGAAACATAAGGCCCCTTTTAGCTATAATAGTCTATCAGTCCATATAGGATGAAAATGCATGCTAAGTAGATATCCCCTCCTTTTTATTTTGACAATGCAGTGACAGAGCACAATGCTTCTAATACAGCAGAGTCACTACTCAGGTGATGTGTAAAGAGAAAAGAATAGATATGCAAAAAACACATATTATCCAGCTTCAATATGAGAGAGTAGAAGGGATATACTCTCTTATACTTACAACTTACAGGCAACAAGGATTTAGGGAGAACTAGGGATAAAATAACAGTACATCTGTTATTCATATTGATTTTCTAATTTTAATTTTGTATTAATTATGAATCAGAAAAACATTCATTAGGTATATGTATTGAAAGGTATATGATGCTCTAGAAATATTTAATTCATAAACTTTTAAACTTGTTTATCAAATTTCTATGACATCACTTTGACAACACTTTCTCCCTCTACAATTACACAACCATCTGTGACTTTATGAATTATTCTTAATATAACAAGAATTTACCTCTGAGATGTTTGCTTGATGCCTCCCTCTTCTTTATTGCAATCTCTTATGATGAAGTTTCTTACGTATCCTACATTGTCTGTTTTAAACCAGACTAAATATTTTACATATAAAATACTAAATTAAAATTAAGATTATTATAGTATATGTAGTCCAGAATGTGATGTTATCACTAGTATTCTGGATTTGAAGGGTAGATTATTTCTGACAACATTGCAAAATATCTCCCAGTATCTCTCTTAACAGAGAACAGGAGGAAGTCTGGTAGAATGCAAATCGTGACTTCAGGGCAAGGGCTCAGAAGCATGGTTGTGACAGCCTGAGCATTTCAAACTGTTCCTTGATGCTATATATGAAAAATAGTTCCATTCTGAAATTCTTAACTTGGTATAAGACTTTATTGTTTAGCTTATCGATATTGTGAATCTCTTTGCATAAGATTTATTATCATTATGATAAAGAATATGAGTCATTGAAAGTAAACAAGTACAATTTCATCTAAGTTGTATGATGTATTATGTGATTATAGCACAAAAGAACTCTGGTAATAGGAGGCTTTCTGAACTCCACTGGATAAAGATTTAAAGGATAATATACAGTTTTCAGTTTAAGTTTTAATGTGCTGCTTAACCTGACACCCTATGTATTGAAAATTATATGTAAAAATCCAGTTATTTAGAAGTATTTTTAAAGTAAATATATTGCCACATGAACTATGTCAGTAACAATTTTATTCCATAATTCAGGCACAAGTGTAAAGGTTTATACACTAAGCTGACTTGTTTTCTGTGTCTTTTGGTTTATTATGTTAAAATAAACTGATGTGGAAATATACAAGGAACAGAAATACAATTATTACAGAATACACATTTCCTTAAGTGAAGTTTAGAAATATTCAAGAACTACAGAGACAACTTTAAGAAGTTAATACCAAATATATATCATATTTGTAGAGACTATCACTAATAGCTTATTACAAATAACTTTGAAATGTGAAACGAAAAATAGTTTGTCCTAATGGGCACCATAAATTCACATTATTGTCACATACATATTATAGTGTGTATATCAATTTATTTGATGAAAATATACTAACAACAACAAAACCAGATAACCAAATAAATCATCCTTTCATCAGCCCCCAATTTCTGCCATACTAATGCTTTGGTGAATCATCAAGGGGAGTAAATTATTCATAATAAATTTCAAAGAGGAGTATCCATTGAAAAAGCTCTGCTACTGGTCCTTCTTGGAACTAACAACAAGAGATTCATGGCAATCTCAAATATTACAATAAAATAGAAGGTGAGAGGCAATCACTTAGGAGAGGTCTCTAGAACAAACTGAGCTCAGGGAGCTACATCCCAGCTGAGTGAGGTATATAAAGATAATTATTAATATCTTGAATTATACTAGGAAAGAAAAAGATTAATCAAAAAGTTGCATACAAATGTCAGCCAAGACTTTGAAAACAGAAACCTTTATTCTGTTTCAGATGAAGCATCTGGAAGGTTTTAAATAGTAGCCCTATACATTGTCTCTATATCATATCTTTATAGCATTAACAAAATCAGTTATGATGTAAGTGTTTGAAATATTTTATCTTAAGGTTTATTCCTTACTGAAGGACCATAGTACTGATATCACCATAATAGTCAATTAAAACTACTCAAAAATAAACACAGTGAAATAACATCTAATTTGTACTGCTAACATCTAATTTGTAATTGAATAAATTCAAGTTTATACTATACATCTTTGCACTTTAACTTCTGGTTACTCTCTGCCAATATAGTTATAATACAGAAGGGAAGAAAACATTGGAGGGAATCTGACATTGCCACATGTATTTCCTAACTTTGTACATGTGCTCTGTCTGGATACAGACAATTGAGAGGACACTTTTCCTTAGAGTTTTTAGCCATAATTCTTCTTGGCTGCCAGAGGACATCATTTAGGTCCAGGGAGGCAGAGTTCTGTCTCTTCTACTTAGCTATCTTACACTTAACAAACGAGAAAGCATTTGTGTAACACTGATTTTTGTGAGTAAGTCAGTATTCACATTCACCACTTTCCTCTCAGTGGGGAACATTTCCATCTGTCTTGGCCATGACTCAAACTTGTACAATGTCCAATGCCTCTTTTAGTGTTAATACTAAATATTTAATATACATTTAAATATACACCAAACGGAATTGCCTCCTTAGTCCAAGCAAGAGTATATTGATACTGATATAGATACTGACTCAATATCCACTGCATACTTCCTATGTGCTATCATCATGGTAAGTATTTATTAGAGTTATCAAATATTACCACCCTACAGGGTAGGTACTATTATTGTTCTAATTCTACAGATTGAGAGCATGAGACTAAGAAAAGTCAAGTAATTTGCCCAATATTCAAGCCCAAGAGCTAATTCCAGAGCCCAAAGGATGGATTATTTGGTTCTAGGTAGAATTTATGTAAAGCCTAGAGAGAGAGAGAGATGTGGAACAGAAAAAAAAGAGTCTTAAAAATCATCACTATCCTCTTTTTCTTATTTCCTCTAATCCAGAATCCCCATCAAAAAGAAATATTCAGGAGGCAATCATAACAGAGTAAAGACCTGTAGGGGAAAAGATCAAATGTGGTCAATGTAATTTAATTTGAGTGGAATATAAAGCAGCTGGACCCAAGCCAGCCAAATTTCATATTCAGATTATATATCCAAAATTTTTTGTTTATTAAAAGATTCATTTGTCCCAATGCTAAAGGTTTTAAAAATATTGTAACAGCCAAAAGACAAAGACCCTAAGCATTCAGCATAATTGCCTTAGCAGTTAGAGCTCACAGGCAGAATCCTATGTAAAATAGTATTCACTTAGGTGTAAAAAACTGTAGGCAAGACTAACAATAAGATTATTTGCAAATAGGTGTTAATGAGGTCATTCAGACAGATGAAGTGTCAAAAGGGTAGAGTTACAGAGTAGTGAACATGGGTTACTATCTTGTGGTAGGGAATTCAAAGATTGTGAAATTTAGGATCCTGGCAGAATTAGCCATCTGTAAAGCTGTTGGATATATCAGGAAAAAAAGAAAGGTATCTATCCTACTACTAAAGTTTGAAAGACAAGCAAAATAACTGAAGATTTTTTTTTTCAGATTAAGATAGACACCATTTGAAAAAACTGAATGTGAAAAGTGAGCATTGTAAAGTAATCTCTCACAATGCAGCTCTCTTACTTTTATATTTTTGTCTTTAAAGCCAGAAACTAATGTTTTTCCCCATGAAATTCAAAGTTGTAATAAGGGTATTATATTGCTACTCTTAGAATATCAAATATTCAACTATGGAGCCCAAATATTTCTTCTAAATATAACAAGTAGAACTTAAGATTACAATTTTCAGGTAAAGATAATATAAGTGGGTACAATTACTGTGCAGTAATGCAATGAATTGGTAGGGCACAATAAATATAACTTTTTAGTGGGTACATAAAAATATCACTGCTGTTCAACAATGTGATAATAGGGAGGTACAACACTCAGAAGATGGCTAATCTTTGATGGTCATCAATAAACCAAAACACCACACAATATCCCTATGAAATACATTTTTATTGCATGTTTTGTTAGTAACTTAAAATACAATTAATACCTGATAGCGGATAGTACTATGGAGAGTTTTTGATATCTGCTTAATAACACACATGTAATATTATTCCTTTAAGGTAATTTGGGCTTTAACCTACATTTCTTAAGTGTAAGTGGCTTCCTCCCCACCCCCTGCAATTTATAGCACTTTGCTTCAGCCTTAGTAATAAAGGATTTTAATTTTTTTAAATGAAGTGGAGGTGGAGGAAGAGTAAAAATTATTATAATCTTCCAGTTTGGAACACATGCCTGAAATTTTGGCATGTGTGTGTGTGTATGTGTGAAGGTTGACCAACCATATAAATAATGTGTAATAGTAAATTAATCCATTGACAGGCATTACATAGTGTCTCTTAAAAATTTGAGAACTATTACATACAATGATTCACTATTTATTATAAAGTCAGTTACACAGATCATAAGGGAATGTGGCTGGCTTTAGGTACCTATATCTATCCTTTCTATACCTTTCCTCCTTTTTTTTTTAGCCTACCAGTAAACTTATGATGCTCCAGACTTAGTAGACCACCACTTTGGCATATTGGTACCTTAAAAATTTAATGAATACTAGAAAAGAACCATGCTCATCACATAGAAACTGCCAACTATAATAACAGATAAAATGTTTGTTTTAGTTTGTGTCTTGATTTGAAATCATATTATATAGCCATTTTAGCCTGCAGAAAGTTTGTATTTAATGTAATCAATAATGGAAAATAAGTATCTACTTAATAATATTTAAATAATGTTCCCCTTGTTTGTTGTCAGGCCAAGAAACCCCAAGTATAAAGTCACTCAATGACTCATTTGAAGTGTTAAGTTGGTGCATTGCAGATATGGCAAACTGTCATGCTCCTCCTTCCCCACCAGCCATACCAGATCTCACTAACCCATTCTGGTACTCCTTCAGGACGTACAGTGCCTGCACCTCATCCTGAAAGGTGGGATACAGTATCATAAACATAGAAGAGCCTCACATTCTTATTCTGCACAGCATTCAAGGCAATCGTGAAAATTTGGCACACTTCTGGAAAGAACAATATACTGGTGATCACAAACTTGGTCTATAAATTCAGCCTTACCCTTGAGGAATTACATGGCGAATCATTTAATTTCTCCATGTCTCATTTTCACTCTGAAAATATGTCAGTGAAAATATAAAGATCTGATACCATAAATTTCTTTTCTCATCAGTAGAATAGAGAATTGTTTAAATGATAGAAGTAGTTTTAGATAAAGAACAAACACTATTAGTAGTTTAGCCAACTCACTCTTCAGTCTAATGAAAATACTTTTTTCCATCAAGACTCTTGTAGAAAAAAGTGTTAACAATTAGGAACACTGTCCCATTTTTAAAAGTATATTTTTGAATTAATCTTCTCTATTAAATTAAAGTATATAACTTTATTTGAAGTTTACCTTAAATTTTTCTTCCTTTAGACTTAGAATACTTAGAAATTAAAATTATTGTAAACTTTGCATACATTTAATTATATCGCTTCAGTAAAACTTACCACCACTCTTAATTTTTTGCTATTTTTTTGAAATATTATTACACAGAAAGCTCAGGATGGCCAAATACTTTAGGATTAAAATGAATGAGACCCCAAACCAGATAATTTCAGATCATCCTGAAACATGCACATACAAAATTAACATGTTACCAATCCTTTGCATTCATTATTTCCACAGAATAGCACGTTATTGGTGCTTCAATTTCTAAGTTTATTTTTGTATTGTGTCTAACATTTTTAAAAATTTTCATATTTTCCATAAATGTTCCATATTAATTTGACAATTTCTTTTTTCAAACACATGGCCTCGCCCTGTTGCCCAGGCTGGAGTGTGGTGGCATCATTGCAGCTAATTGCAATCTGAAACTCCTGGGGCTCAAGGGATCTTCCTGCTTCAGCCTCCTGATTAGCTGAGACTATTGGTGCATGCCACCATGCCCTGTTAATTTTTCTTTTTTCTTTTTTTGTAGAGATGGAGTCTTGCTATGTTGCTCAGGCTGGTCTCGAACTCCTGGTCTCAAGCGATCCACCCTGCTTGGCCTCGCAAAATGCTAGGATTACAGGCCTGAGCCACCAGGCCTGGCCTGACAGTGTTTGTATTGAAAACATTTTCTTTTCATTTTCTTTCAGTTACTTTTTAACCAAAGTATGGAATTAGATATTTCTTCTTCATTCAGGAAGACACTGATTATTTGTTTATGCCTTGTGCTGTGTTCTATCAATTATAATTAGGAAATGTCTAGAGTAGTAAAAAACATAAATTTTGTGTGAGTCAATTTAGGAATACTCTAGGCATTGAAAGTAAATAAGTACATCAGTTCTTAAGGAAACAAGCAAAACTTCTGTATAGTCATCCCTTGGTATCCATGAGAGATTGGTTCCAGGACCCCTATGGATACCAAAATCCAGGGATGCTCAAGTTCCTTATATAAAGTGGCATAGTATTGCATATCACCTATGCACATCCTCCCATATACTTTAAATCATCTCTAGATTCCTTATAATATGTACTACAATATAAATGCTATATAAATAGTTGTTACACTGTATTGTTTAGGGAATAATGACAAGGAAAAAAAGTCTGCACACGTTCAGTACAGAGGCAACCATCCATTTCTTTTCTGAATATTTTTGATTCATGGTTGGTTGAATCCACGGATGCAGAACTCAAAAATACAAAGGGCAGACTGTATGTGAAAATACATGACTTTACATATTTAGAGATTTCTTAAGAATACAGGTGGAATCCATGCTAAACATAAACATGAAGTTGTACTATTTAAAAATTGTTGAATTGACACTTCAGGATTACTATTCATTTCCAAGGCTAACTGGCATGTGAATTGGGTCACAAAAGCAATTTTCACCAAATATTATAGTCCAAAAAGACAAGTTACACTCTAGTGGCAGAATATGCAAAAAAAAGCCTTGGCATATTTATATGGCAACCTGTAGAACATGGAATAGCAACTTTTCCTTAAAATATATATTGGATCAATCCACAATCTCTATCCATTTATTTTCTGCATATCAGTACTTTCTTATCAAATTATTCCTTAAAGCTCAAGAAAAAGGTGGTGGTGCCACAGCCTTTATATATTTAAGGTAGCCCTTAATACCATCAACTCACAGAAATTGTGAACTGTATATCTGATGAAACATAATTGAAGCAGGAACAAAAGAAGTAACAGAAAACCAGCTAATCACATCTGGATCTTAACAGTAGTCATATCTTGATTATCTGCACCAATGGGAAGGATTGGCTATGGAAAAATCACAGGTAATCTATTTAGTGGGATTGGGTCCATGGCCTTGTCCTTAGTAGCTGAATTTCTAATTGTCCAATGAAACTTACTGCAAATGTGTTGTGAGGATGCCCATCACCAGAAGAGTGGCCACAGACACATAATTTTGTTTCTGGAAGCAATTCCTAGGTTAAACAAAGAGAATCAGGAGTTGGCTTTTTTTTTTTTCCAACCTTAAGGCTTATGTTAATAATGTACACTATCATTTTTAAAAATTATTTTTTTGGGATTATTGTATTGGTAGGTCAACATAGATAAGACTATTCCATCTTCGTCTCACAGTTAATACTAGTATAGATTTTAAAAATAGGAATAATTGGCCAGATATGTAGTTGAATATTTGAATCACAGTAAATTAACCAACAACCAACAAATTCACTAATTTTGTACCATGATCCTGCCTTAGGAACCTCATTTCCCACTTCTTAATTAAATTTATGGCCAATATTCATAAATGTTCCTCTATATTTAAATGGCATTGCAATTTTAATGTATGTTATTTGTCCTTAAAACTTAATTATCTCTATTTAATTTTGAAAAAGCTAACCTCTGACTTGTAATCAATTATAATCAATACAAATAAACATAAATCTTGTCCTTCCATGTAATGTGAGAATAATCTCTTTAAATAAACTGCCTTGGCTATGTATTACATTATCACAATTATTACCATTAAAATATAGCTAAGACTATGGAATCAAGCTTCATAATATCTGTTAAAACCTGTTGAATTGTACCATTTGCATTGAAAACTACTCGATGTATTCAAATGTATAGCCTGCATTTTTATCTATAAAAGCAAAGTGATTATTTATTGATAAATGACATGGAATGTCATTTTTACCTAAGTAGCATTAGAAATTTCAAAGATTTTGTCTGAAGGGCAAAAGGATTATACTGCATTTAAATAGACCATGTGACAACACATCCTTAGACTTCATGTATGATATGAAAGGATGATCCCCATTCATAAGATCCACAAGGGAAATTATAACTATACCAGAAAAGAAGAAAAGCAAGGAGGGATGTGTTAAAGGTGTCAGGGAGTATTTGTAGTGGTTTGATGCATGTAAATATTACATCTTATAAATAATTCTTTTCAAATACATCTATGGAGTTCAGGGGCTCTGTTTAAGAACTGGATTGTATATGCTCTACATGAGTATATGCCATTTTCTTCAAGATAAGAATAACGTTAATTTAAACAAGAAAAATGGCTTCCAAAATGTCCTTTCCTTCTGTTTCTTCTGAAGAAGTATGTCACCTGATGCTGGCAGATGTAGACTGGGAGGAAAATGTTCAAGTTATATTTTACTGTCAGAATCCAACAAACACATTTTCATCTAAATTATTTTGTCAACAGCCTTGTAGTACCCTACTAACCTTATTTGGCACCAGTGAATAATTAGATACACAGGGGTGTGACTCCAATTGAAGGTGTTGGCATTGTAGCACTCTGTGAAAATATTAACTATGAGGTTAACTCCAATTTTCTCTTCTTTAATTAAATGCACATGGTACTAATGAGGTAACCTACTGTTCCTTGATAGCACTAATTAGCTAAGAGGAGAGTACACTCTCACACTGCAATTTAAACCTAAAAATAAGGTTGAAATATGCTAATTGCAGGCAATTTAAAACAGTACAAGTTGAAGAACTAGTCATAATAAGAGAAACTGACTGCTTTACAGCTAGGCAGCTGTAACTTTGGTTAAAATCAAAACAAGCCATACAATTTTTGGACTGCTATTTAACAAGGTCATAAGCATCCTTAAAAAATGAACTGCTACTCCATACCATAACAATGAACCAGACTAACAAAAAGAAAAACCTCAGATAGACACTCATCTACATAAAAAAAAAAAAACCTGAGTGTTACAAGAACTCCAAAGCTGCCACGACACTATTTGTATTTAATACTGAAAATTAAACTCAATAAATAAGCAATGTCACCTTGAACTTTTTCAAGGGCACCCAAATTAAATATTATAATTTGTTTCTTCAGCATTTACCAAACATGTTGGTATGCTGAAGATTTGTTATGCCAGTCAGGTCAGAAGGGAAGATACAGAGAGGAGTAAGTCTCACCCCTGGAGGAATACATGAACAGGCAATTTCAAGACAACGTACAAGTACAGTGATAAAAATCTACAAAAGATACTATATAATAAAAGGGTATAGTTACCATTTAAGGGACGCAGGTGCCAAAATAGCAGAAGGATTTCATTATAAGAACGAGATTTTCCCTAGATTTCTTCTACCATTTTGGAGCTTTAGGATGGAAGTAGACTAAAGCTTCACTGTGAGAGAGAATGTTCCCATTCTTAGCTCAAATGTCTCAAAAACAATTTCAGCAAATCTAAGTATATTCCAAACGTATCTTCTTTAGTTGTTACCACAAACATTTCCCAAATATGATTTAACTGATAAACACGAGGATAACTTTGAAAAAAAGCAAGATTCTAAAGGGCCTTTTAAATAATCAAAAAAGATATGTTTCGATTGGTACAAAGTATATTTTCATTATTTTTTTATTCTCTAAAATCCATGACATGTTATATTTTTTTAATCAGAAACTTTGATTAACCAAAACACTCCTGCCAAATCATCTCTGTTACCATAGAGAGAAATAAAGCACATTAATGGTACTGTCATTAACCTATCCTTAGGGATAAGAGACATAGAATTGTCCCATGCTGAGGGCTCATAGTGGCATTTCCTTGCACCTGTCACTTTGCATACACAATTATAAAATATAACAGTTAAATAATCAAAAGAGTTAAGCAAACAATAAAAATAAAGAGTTAAAAGGCAAAATTTGTGAAACTAGAAGGTCAATTTAATCTTAAATTTACTAAAGAACAATAACTTAGAACAAAAGCAAACCATTTGAAAGGCAAAGGCTTTTAAATAACTCCCAACTAATAATTCCTGGAGTTAAAAGTATGTGAGAATAAACTTTGAACTACCATTATCCTGTCATCGTGTCTTGCCAATAGGCTTAGTTGAAGAAATTGTGCTTTGAAAAATCCACCCAGTTTCTTCTCATGGCTTCCCTAAAGCTTTCTACAACAGACAGAGACAGAATGTTGGCAAGAGATGCTAATAAACCTCTGACCAACCATGCTTTAGCAGACCTATGAAGTCGCAGGTTTGTAAAGGGAGTAGCAAGACAAATGAAATCAGACAGTCACTTAGAAATGGGTCTCCTGGAGGCAACCTGACATATTCTAGCAAATCACAGGGAAACACAATGTGAATGGATGTTTTAAGTGTTTGCATCTGTTTCAAATAAGCACCAAGGAACCTTTTAACAGTGAAAAGGCCAGGACAATGTACTGGAATGGGCTTTCAACATTAACTTCAGAAGGAATCTATTCTTCAGTTAAATGTGGATCATTGTAATTTTCTGTTAAAACAATAAAGAGTACGTCATTTAGTGTTGAAAATAAGAATACTGACTGGCTCTGGAGACAGTCTGCCAGGGCTCGTATCTTGACTCAACACTTACTAGTGATGTGACCTTGAGTAAGATAACTTAGCTTCTCTTGGCCTCTCACTCTAGAAAGTGGGTAATAAGTAAAATTGTCATAGGGTTATTAAATACATTGAATTCTAATTGGAACAGTGCTGGTACCCATATACTTAATATTTATTAGCTATCATTACTAATTCAAAATAGCACTCATTTTTTCAAATAAAAATTATTAAAGTTTTATGTATAAAATACTATAAAGGATGCAAATATTCCCAACACATTATTTCTGTATTGAAAGTTTTCAATTTATCAGTAGACTTCATGATAAAAATCAAAGTTTCTCCCACATGGATAAAGAAATATTTTTTCCCTTTAGATACCTGGCGCAGCAAAGCAAGAAGTTAATGTGAGTGTTTGTTATGTTCAATACTTTCTCTAGCCCATCTCTGAAAAACAGATTAAAAACTGCCTTTCTCTGACAGAGGAAGCAAAGAAAAGAGAACTGATGTCTGGAAAACGTTTTGAGTATTTCACAAGACAGGTAGATCAGAGTAGTTGGTCTATTTTCTGGAATCAGGCAACAAGAAGCAGGGACCATGTGCCCCAGAGGACCAAATCAATATAAGCACATGGCTAAAGAATTTTCATTCTTTGTCCTAAAGAAGTAGTTAGCCTTGCCTTACTTCCTTCTGTGATACAGAAAGACTTTGAAAGTCACACAATATTGAGGAGAACGTGGTGTGGCCATTTGCATGGGAGGGGAATGATGTCCAGGGACGTGAAATTATTTGTAAAAAGTCATGTTTTTATTTATTTATTTATTTATTTTAAGGCCACTATGCATCATGCTTCCTATTGTACAGGTTCTAAACATTATTATGTAAAAGAATCTCTGGAGAAGCTTATTGTGAATGCAGATCCAAGGCTACATTCCTAGAGATTCAGATTGCAAAGATCTGCGATAGGGTCCAGGGATATGCATTTTAACAAGCATCTTGGTGATTGTGATTTAAAGGGTCTATGATCACACTTTAAGAAATGTTGCTCTCTGTTTAGGATATCATCGTGCAGATGATTTTCCATTCTTTTATTCTATTGCTTAGTCAACACCTTTTCAGTACTACTATAAACTATAAACTCTATTTAAACTCTATTAGTTATGAGGATATAAAAATGAATGAAAATTGTCCTCACCCTCAAAGGAGAGTGAATAAAACAGTCTTGTAAACTAGAATACAACAAAGTAAGTACCATGTGTGGGGATTCTTGAATTTTTTTTTTTTTTTTTTTTGGTATTTTGAATCATTTGGCAATCTGGTAAAATCTAGGATAGCTTTCTTAGAAAAAAATCTAGTTGCATAAAATAAAGCACAAAGGATTAGAAAGAAAATCAATTATACTGAGATTTAGTTCTCAAAATATTTTGAAAGTCACATTTGTGAAATATTAATAAAGTGTGGTTCTTTATTTACATATTAAATAATAAGATATAGTTGCAAGTTTAATAACCTCTATAGTTTTGAAGTAGTAATGAACATAAATAATATTTCTAGATATTTTTGCCAACTGTGATGAGATACAAAAATATATGTAATTTCTATTGTTGACAATGTCACAGATACTGCTAATACTATTGTAGTTTGTTGACTCCATTTATAGTAGAATAAAATGTTGAGTTTCAATTAGGTGTGAAAATAATAATACTATTTTTCTTCCATTCAAGTTCATAGGCCTTCTAAGTTCTATCCATGGATCCTAGGTTAAAATCTCCTACATCAGAGAGAAATATATTGTTGATGAAGTAAAACATACAGTTTGATCATATTGAAAAAAAGGTATTTTTCTAGGTGACTCCCTCCAAATGAGCAGGAATTACTTCGAAAAGAAAAGTGAGAAGAAACGGAGAATATAAAGGGTTTAGGATTGTGCCTAAGAAGTGGGATGATTCTAGTATGGTAGGAGTATGGTATGCATGGAGAGAACAGATCAGTGACAGGGCTGCGAAGACTGGGACCATGAAGAGTTCTGCACATCAAAGAGAATTTCTGTTATTTCCTGATGTAAAGGGGATTAGCATATTTTTTTAAAGGCAACGAGTGAATGGCATGAGGGTGTAGGTTCCGACTGGAGCAGGCTGGTAGCGTAAGGTGCCCCAAAGGTCCGTTAGACAGTTTTATGGCACGGACCAAACCAGTGGCAGTGGAATGAGTAAGGATGCTCCATTTGAAGAGAGGCTAACTTCAGAGGATTTGAAGACTACCTGAGTGACTGAGTTAGAGAGTAAAGGATACTGGAAGCCAAATGTGATATCACTAAAAGATAAGAGGATACAAAGAAAATTTATAAGAAACAGAAGATAATTTGCTTCATTTGAAAACAGCAAATTAGAGGTGGACTGCAGGACATCTAGGCAGATGTTTCTAGCAGACCTCTGAGTATACAAGACTTAAGTTCAGGACACAAAGCAAGATATATAGACTTTAGAATCATGACCTTACATGGTGGTAATGCCACAAGGAGTGTATAAGTTCTGGCAGTGAGATCATCCAAAGCAGTAGTCCTCAGCCTGTGCTGTGGATTACCATCACCAGGGGAGCTCTGCATACATACTGATTGTGAAGTCCATCTCTCTGAACTTCTGATTCATAGGGCTGGTGTGGAGCAGAGATTTTTTGCAAATAAACATCCCAGGTGTAACAATAATGTGCAGCCAGAGTTTAACAACACTGACAGAAAAATTGGACCAAAAAAAAAATTATGGACAGAAGATGAGAAAAAAACAACAAAAGACAAAGAAGAAGAATGGTAAGAGAAGTGATGTCAAAAGTTTCAAATGTTTGACAAAGTCTAATAGGATGAGAATTGAATAGAACTCTCTGAGATGGTCAGTGACATTCAATACAACTATTCCAAAAACGTAGAAAGTGCAGAAAACAAACTATAATACATTGAAAAATAAATGGAACTTGAAGTGTAAATGATTCTTTCCAAAACTTTAATGATGAAGAAAAGGAAAGAGTTAAGATAATTGTCTGCTATAAAACTAATGTGGACATATAATTTTGTTTCATGAGTGTTTTTTGTTTTAAAGATGAGAAGGCAAGACTCACAGAAAAATGAGAGAACTTGAAGATACAGGAGTACAAAAGTGCAACTAACCAGGACAAGTTCCTGGAAGTCATGGGCTGGGGTAAGTGTTATGCACAGGAAGAGAAATTGGCCTTGGAGAGAAGATCTTATTGTGATATGAAAGGGCATAATTAGAGATGTCAATATAAATTTATTTTAGGAGTAGAATGAGGGAGGCAGAGAGAATTCTTGCCTGGTGGCCTCTAAATCTTCTATCTGAATTAGGAGGTGAATTCACTGAGAATAAAGAGAACAGGTGTGAGGCAGGAGCATTAAGGTACACTGAAGGCTAGAAACTGGTTTAGGGGAAAAAGTAGTGTAAGGTGTTTAGAGACCAGTGAAATAATTGCTAAACAGTTATAAGGACTAAGCAGAAGTGTGAGAATCAATACTGCCCATAGTGTGATTCTCTGTAGGAATATACTGTAGCATGCATGGGAGTAGGAGTTAGAAAAGCCACAGTTTGAGAAATTGAAGAGCAAATGCTTTATAAGGGTTAGGGAAGATAATACAGAATAGTGAGAAGTGTCTAATGTCATCATTAATTATGGGATACAAAAGAAGTCTACATGGTTGGAGGTGGTGGTGGGGTGTGTGTGGGAATAACAAGAGAGCACAGTGCTTATTATACTCAAAATGGGGATTCCTTAGGTCCACCAATTCAAAGTGATTTTAAAATCACTTTGTGTGGGATTCATCCCAGGGATGGAAGGGGGGATCAACATATGTAAATCAATAAATGTGATTCACCATATAAGCTGGAGCAAAAACAAAGACCATATGATCATCTCAACAGATGCAGAAAAAGCATTTGATAAAATCCAGCACACTTTCATGATAAAAACCCTCAGCAAACTAGGCATAGAAGGAACATATCTCAAAATTATAAAAGCCATATAGGACAAACCCACAATCAATATCATTATTGAATGGGGAAAAGTTGAAATCATTCCCCCTAAGAACTGGAACAAGACAAGGATGCCCGTATCACCACCTCTATTCAACACAGTGCTGGGAGTCCTAACCAGAGAAATTGGGCAAGAAAAGGAAATTAGAGGTATCCAAATGGGGAAAGAGGAGGTCAAACTATTGCTTTTCACTGATGATATGATCTTATATCTATAAAACCCAAAGACTCCATCAAGAGACACCTGGAATTGATATATAAATTCAGCAAAGTCTCAGGTTACAAAATCAATGTACACAAATCAGTAGCATTTCTATTCAGCAATAACAGTCAAGGTGAGAGTCAAATCAAAGACTCAATACCATTCACAGTAGCTACAAAGAAAATAAAATACCTAGGAATATACTTAATCAAGGAGGTGAAAAATCTCTACAAAGAGAATACAAAACCCTGAGGAAAGAAACTGCAGATAACACAAACAAATGAAAAAACATATAATGCTCATGGATTGGTAGAATCAATATTGTTAAAATGTCCATACTACCCAAAGTGTTTTACAGATTCAATGCAATTCCCATCAAAATACCGGAGTCATAGTTCACAGATTTAGAAAAAAATAATTCTATGCTTAGTTGGCAACCAGAAAAGAGCCTGAATAGCCAAAGCAACCTTGAACAAAAGGAACAAATCTGGAGGTATAACTTTACCAGACTTCAAACTATTACTATAAGGCTATAGTAACCAAAACAGCATGGTATTGGCACAAAAATAGAGACATACACCAATGGAACAGAAGAGAGAACACAGACATAAAGCCATACACATAAAGTCAACTGATCTTTGACAAAGCAGACAAAAATATACACTGGGGAAAAGAAGCCCTATTCAGTAATTGGTACTGGGATAATTGGATAGCCACATGTAGAAGAATGAAATATGATCTATATCTCTCACCACTCATAAAGATTAATTAAAGATAGATAAAAGACTTAAATGTGAGGCATGAAATCATAAGAATTCTAGAGGAAAATGTAGGAAAACTTCTAGATATTGGCCTATGCAAGGAATTTATGAATAAGACACCAATGGCAATTACAGCAACAACAAAAATAAATAAATAGGACTTGATTAAATTAAAAAGCTTCTGCATAGCTAAGGAAATAATCAACAGAGTAAACAGAACCTACAGAATGGCAGAAAATGTTCACAAGCTATATATCTAATAAAGGACTAACATGCAGGATCTACAAAGAACTTGAACAAATCAGCAAGAACAAAACAAACAGGCCCATTAAAAAGTGGGCAAAAGACAGGAACAGAAGCTTTTCAAAAGAAGCTAGACAAATGGCTAATAAACATATGAAAAAATGCTCAATATCACTAATCATTAGAGAAATGCAAATTAAAACCACAATGAGATACTGCCTTACTCCTATTAGAATGGCTTTTATTAAAAAGTTCAAAACCAACATATGCTGGTGTGGATGTAGAGAGAATGGAACACTTATACACTGTTGGTGGGACTGCAAATTAGTATAACCTCTATGGAAAACAATATGGAGATTCCTCAAACAACTAAAAGTAGACTTACCATTTGATCCAGCAATTCCACTACTGGGTATTTATTCAAAGAAAAAGAAGTCATTTTATCAAACAGCCACCTACACTCAAATGTTTATTGCAGCAGAATTCATAATCGCAAAGATGTGGAATCAACCCAAGTACCCATCAACTCATGAGTGGATTAACAAAATGTGGTATGTGTATACCATGGAGTACTACTTAGTCATCAAAAAGACTGAATTAATGACTTTTGCAACAATTTGGATGGAACTGGAGACCATTATCCTAAGTGAAGTACCTAAAGAATGGGGAAAAGAAAAACACCACACGTACTCGCTATTAAATTGGAACTGACCAATGAGCACACATGTGCACAGAGGGAAGTAAAACTCAGTGGAAATCAAGCTGAGGGGAAGGGATGGGTGAAAACCTACCTAATAGGTACAATGAACACTATTTGGGTGATGGACACACTTATAGCCATTGTGCAAGCATTACAAAAGTGATCCATGTAACCAAAAACATTTGTACCTCCTTAATATTTTGAAATAAAAAAAAAGTATGACCAAAAAAAAAATAATAGGTCCAAGGTCATGCAGAATATTATTAAAGGAATTGATTCATAAAAGTTTATAATATTTATATTTATTTTCTTTAAAGGTAATATATTAATAAATTTTTAAAAAGTGTTTTTTTTTTTTACTTGGTAACCATGTACCACATTGGTACCATTCACTGGTAACAAACTCAACATGAAAATCCAAATTTACAAAATTTGATTAGGGATTACTATTTCATTAAGAGAGGAATTATTCAAATAAAAAATGTAGATAAGACTATGTTTATCTAAACAGAAAGCAAACCAATTTATAATTCATTTGATTTTTTATAATCATTAGGAATACATACATTATATAGATTGAGGTATAATTGTATATATTAGTGAATCTTCACGCACAAATGTGTTACTTGGCGCTATTTCCCTGTATTTCTCTATTGTCTTGAGTTTCCTTTGTGTTGAAAGAATAAAATTCTTTGAGAAGAAAACTGTTGTTAAAACCAGGCTACAATCTAGTAGCAAACCAACTCAAAGTTGCAAAAGAGGAAATCTGTTGATTTTGCCTACCCAGCATTTTTCCTCTTTTTTGGTAACAGCATCAGTGTTTTCCTTTGGTGACTACCCTCATTCTGTACTGCATTACATGCAAATTGGTGGGACTGGCTCAAGGAAGGGTGACACAAGCTAGGACAATTAAACTCCCTCTCCTAGGAACTTGACTTTTGAGGTATGTGACATCTGCATAACAAACAGTGGGAGTTCAGCCAGTCCAGTGACTGGGACTCAAGTAGCCTGTGCATTAGATTCTGCTCTACTTTTTGTACTTTCTGAGACCAGGTTTTTCTTTAGCTTTTTCTTGTACTTTTGAGAAATTATATATCATTTGAACAAAGCCTATGTTTTTGTTTCTGTCCTAGGTCTATTTTTGTGACTTGAAACCAGAGATATAAACTAATAAGACTACTTTAATATATGTATTTTAATCAATGATCATACTTCTCAAAATTACGATTAAACTACAATAGCTTTAAAAATGACTTTTGGCGCAATCTTTAGTTTATAATCCATTTATATGGAATAGACCAAAGAGAAGGCTAAAAGTTATGATCATGCCCTCATTTTTCATTGTTTGCAAACTTAGGTGAAGTAATCACAAATTGTTGTAATAACTTAAGTTTTATAAATATATTTCCCCCTCTTTAAAATGTTGGCTTGTATAATCAGACTTTACACTGTACAAAGAACAACTTAATATGTAAAAATGACAAAACAAAACATTAGGTTAAATTCAAAATATCAACATGGGCACAGTTTATTAATGTAGTGATTGATAGGCATTAGCATATTTTATTTTAATCATAATTTAACATTATATACTCATTCAGTTTTCCTTGTTCAACAGATTCTAAATAAAACAAAAAAAAGAAATAGTTTTCTTTTCATTAAAAGAAAGGCTAGGTTAACAAAGAAAGTTTAATGGCAGCTATGGTCCCAATGTGAATACCATAGGTATTTGGAAGACTGGAGATTTTAAAGTACTTCATATTAATCAATTAAATCCACTGACATCCCTAAAATAAGATTTCAGATTAATTTTAAAATAATATATTTTCAAGATTTAAAAAGTAGTGAGGAATTAGCAAAGATTTATAGAATGTAACAGTGTCAAAGTCAGATTTTTCACCCTGTTTTTAGTCAATCCTCTTCTTATTCACTTCAGAAAGCTGCCATCGTAACTGGCACTAACTGGCACCCTTGTTAGAAATCTCAGCAGAGGAGCCAATAATAGAAAGGATATGGACACCTTTTACCCAAAGAGCCAGGCTGTCTCCACAGGTAAGACTGAAATCAAGGATAGGGCAGATGACCTGGCTGTGGTCTACGAGGAGGCTAAGGCCTACGTCTGTTCATTGAGAACACATACAACTTGAATCTTCAGGGATGCTAATCAAATATCTTTCATGTGCCTAAAGTAACTGAAAAACAAAAGATGTGTGTAGCACTCTTACAAGTGATACAGTTATTATATTTTGAGAGGTAGTGAAGGCAGCAGTCAACACATACTTCTAGGATAAGATATTCCTTCAGAGTACTGACCGACTATTCATTGTATTTTTGCTTCCTTGTTTGTATGCATGTTTGCTTTATTCAAGAGAACATTTTAAGCTCTTTTGAAAACAACAGGTAGCTGGATTTCTCATGAATATCTGGAGAGTGGAAGACAAAATTTAACATACATAATTATTGAATAGATAAAACAAACAGATTTTATGCATACATTGCCATCGCACTTCTGCTGGATACTATAAAACACCACTCACTAGTTTAAGAATTAGGGTACAAAGTCAAGTAGGAGTCACTAAGTCCAAGAGTGTACAGACAAATTGGGAAGACAAACTACTAGCGATGAGTATCATAACAAGCACTACAACAGATGTATGCACAGGGTGGCTTTAGAAACAGAAGGGGTACTTACATGGCTGACGATATAAAAAAGGCATTTTGGTCTAGGTAATAATAAATGGACATTATTATACAAATGGGGGTTGGGTAGGGTGGAGGTGGGGAACATTTAAGACCAAAGGAGTGGACTGTATGAAGGCTTGAAGGTGTATGACCCCCTGATACATTCAGAGTAAGTTTAGACAATCCAGCAAGGTCAGAGGAAATAATTCTAAGGATGAAGAAAGAAAGAGAAGCAGAAGCCAGATCTTCAAGAGCTCTGTAGAAAGCAAAGTGCCTTTATGCACTTCAAATTTCTCATTACTAAATGTGTATACCACCTGCCTTTCCTCTTGGAGGATAAATGAAAGGTCAGACACATAAAAAAAATTTCTTAGGTATTTGGAGTCCTACTAGTATAATCCTAAAGAAGTAACAGTGACCAATGTACAATGACACAAGATACTCTTTTAAGTACATATTTAATGGCAGTTTCTTGGTGGCAAGGAATAACTTTTTGTTTCTATGAACTCCTTCTCTTTCTTTCAGTCAATTGCTTTCCTATGACTTTACATTTGTTTTATTCTTTAATATTGTTTCCCAAATTCCTTAAATACATTAGTAAATTATAGTATATTTAAAGTCAGTTCAGGATCAAAATTCTTCTTGGAAAATTCTGCTTCTGAGAGTACTAAAATTTAACTTATCTGAATTGTATTGCCACTAGATGTACAAAAATAAATTTTTGTATTACGAAGCATAAAGTAAGAAAATAACTTAATTTGGCATAGTAGTACATTTTCATGTTTAAGAAAGTTTTGTGGTGAACTGAATAAGAAAAATTGGAAAACAGATGATCTCAGCTCAATTTTATAATGCAGTACTAAAGGAAGTGAACATTTTAAAATTTGGGGTTTGGAAAAAACGAACACTTCGTACTAGGTTTAACTGGATATTGCCCCTTTCTTTGCTATTTAGGGCATTCAGAATATAATTTCACAGATGATATATTTTTCTTAATGTGATTTTCAGACTACATCTAATGGAAAATGCCTGGTTAGGATTAAGAGACATAGTACAGATGTTAAACTACATTTGCATGCAATTATTTCTAAAACAAATGCCAGGGCACAGAATCTATTGAAATGGCTTTCAGGATGGCTGGCATAATATATTAAACTAGCTTCCAATCTCTGAGTAAGTCTATATTCTGAACATTTCAAATCAAGACACTGAGCACAGAATAAACCTTAGATTTTCCACTCTGACTCATCGTCCAAGAATGTATAGACAGAGTTTGAGCTCAAGGACTTAGTGTAGAGATTTAATATCTTTTAAAGCAAAAGTCTTTCTTGCTCAATGTAAAATCTGTATTTAACATATTAATTTCAAGAGTTAAAAAAATAAAATTACTACAAAATAAGTAAAAATAATTTAACATGCGTAATAAAACAGCATAGAAATAGAGTAGATATATTATGTAGCATTCAACTTGCTTTAGAATTTTTTCTTCAAGAGCAAAAAAAAGGTATCTTTGAAGTTATTAATTTTTTTCTGAGTAGAAATCTCACTTTAGCTGATATTCTTATATAATTTAAAGCATCAAACTAGAAGTAAGAAATTCTATTCAAAGTATTTCTGAAGTGCATTTGTCACCAACTTAATCAGAAATATCAAAAGCAGTGAGAGGTAGAAACAAAATGAAGGATTTATTGCTTTGCTTATAAGGGCATCGTGCTTTCATAGCGGCACTAACCCTGGATGTCCTTGGAGTTTGTGGACTAGGCAAGGCCTTTAATTACCATTTGGTGATCTTTTCCATGGGAGTGTCTTTTTGGATTAGGACTTGATTCAATGAATGAAGCATGAAAATCTACTGGCATATCTATTATATATTAAAATAAAACACTGTATTATATTATTTTTTCTAAATTCACCAAGTACCACCATCTCATTTACTGTATTTTTTACTCCTTAAGGGGGAACAATTCAGATCACGGTCACCCCTAGGAATGAATGTATGAGGGCACTGGAGGATGTGGAGGTTCTTCTTCTGATCCCTGCAGGGGAAGCAGCAGCAGCCCTTGGATCAGCTACTTTTCATCTGCTGTTGGTCTCAGTAGCAGCTCCTTTTCTTGCCAGTAAGGATTAATGATACACTCTTTAATGAGGAATAGGGACTGCAAGTTGCACACAGAGAAACTTATCTTGTTGGCATCAATGTTTATGATTTGGTCCCCATAAGCCTCTTCCTCCTCCTGATTTTGATCTGAGGTAGAGAGGAAACCTGGAGGAAGAGGACTAACGATTTAAAAAAACAAAAACAAAACAAAAATGGTACTCTTTCCAACAGAAAACTTCGTATCATTTGACATGAAAATTCTCATGATGCCAAGAATAATTCCAGTAGATGTCCATCACTGCCGTTTGCTTTTTCTTTCCATCAAAAGATTATTTCACACATTATTGAGTAAACATTTAACTTTACTACCAAGTCCCATTGCCATCTGGACAATGCTTCCCACCAGGTGGGGATGATGCATACTGGAGACAGGGAATAAAGGAAGTCAGAGTCATTCCAGAGGAATCTTCTAATGGTAGTGGTGATGGAGACTTTCCCCTTGGGGGAGTCCATGTGTTCCTCATCTCCTCCCTTGCTCTATCTTAAAAACATATCAATAGAGCTGGATCCCATACCATCAAGACATTTAAGAAAAAGTAATAAGCACATTTAATACCCTGTCTTTTCCCTTATTGTGATCTCGTCTTCCAAAAATGAAAAATGAGAAATTTGAACAGCATTAAGAGGCTACTGATGATAAGCGGTTTTAGGTACATTATTTGGAATCAGACTGACTTGAGTTCCCATCTAGCTGAAACTACCAGCTCTATGGACTTAAATAGTATAATTTTACCTATCTAAGTCTCAGTTGTCTATTCTGTGAAATAAGAAAGCATAAATAAACACATTATCAGGTAAACAAAATAAACACTAAATATATGCTAACGAAGCACAATAAATCATAAAGGCTTCAGGATCTTTGTTTTGTTAGAGGAAAAAAGGGATTAAAAAAGAAATGTGACCCGTGTACCCCTCTCTGGTTGACTCCTTAGCCCCTCTTTTCACTTGCCTTTGTCACCCACTTAGATATAATGACCTGTGCTGCTTGTCACTGAAGAACCTAGAAAACCAGCTACGGAGTAAGAGGAAGCCCTTTTTTGGGCAGAATTGTCTCAACCATGACACTGGGCAAGTACAAAATCATCATATAGATGCATGGATGAATTCATAGTAGAAGGCTGCTCTATAGTGACAAAAATGTTTAAAATGCCAAAATTAGTATTAAGAAATTTAAATATTAAAATACAATTGAAAGTAACTAGATTCTATAAAAGTATTATTAAAATAAATGTAACGCAATTTCACCAAAGGATTTATTTCTAGAACATTCAGATCCATAAAGATGGGAAGCTGAGTTCTGAATTAGAAAAGACGGAAGGAGATCAAAAGTTATCATAATAATCACAACATGCTATGATAAAAGAAAATAGTCCAATGCCAGAATCAACTCAAACTTTCACAAAACCATCATGACTAAACACGTACTAAAAGTAATATAGAATTGACATTTTTTTATATATAAAAGAGTTTAATGGGGAAAAAATATCAAATTTTAGAATTGTGTCACTATTAGAAATTATTCATTTCTAAGCCAGGACCAAGTTTCATTACCCAATAGCTGCTCTCAAGAATGAAACTAATTTACATTTAAAATAGGAGTACAGTCTACTCTTTAAAAGCACAATGGTAAACACACCAATTTGACAATTACATTAATATGAGTATTTGCATAATCTGTCTTCCACACCTGTTCTTAATTTGAAGCAGCTGCAGGACAAATCACATCACACTAATCTGAATGGGTATGTGGATGTTCCAAACAGTAATGCATGCATCTAATGTTTGGAAGATATTTTATTTTTTAAAATATTTCCTGATCTTAAGAAATTGGTAAAACATTGTAGAAGCCATATTTAATATTTATTTGGTTAATATTAATTGGTCATAAGCATAATGCCAAATAATACTATCCCTTATATTTTTGGCATCCTCTGTTATTGACACAATAGTACTGATTTTTATTCTAGAGTTTTCTTTTCTTTAAATAACATGTATTTTATTTATATAGAAAAGACTAAAAATATATCTAGAAAACTTCAATAAGAAATGTAATCAGGGAATGGACAGCAAATGGAGAATACAGCAAAATTCTACAAATCATCTGAAAATGTGTTTGTAGCATAGGTAACAGTGGCATCTTTTGGATATTTCTCTTTTAAAAGCTGGATTCCATTTATGTTTTAACATACATTTCAAAATTTAATAAGCAGAAATTTATTTTCAATTCTTAAAGGATCCAGCATGTTTTTATGTGTACCCAAACACATACTCAGAGCCATCAAAAATGAATCAGTTTATTATTGTTACATATTCTTTTAGTTCATGTATTTAAGTTATTAAGCTAGATTTTAGCTAGTGGAACATAAAATACCCATGTAAACTATGAACAAAACTGTCTCCCTTTAATCTTCTATTATGAATAAGAAATGAAGTTAGATATTTCTAAAGATGTTATTTATTTCCTGAAAAATGAATGAGAGCATGCACAGTAATGAACTGGAGCAACAAACAAAGCCGATCTGTTTGTTTATACTCTGTTGACCTCTGAGGAGGTAAATAGTAAATGACTGAATTCTTAGTTCAGTATTTCATTCAGGATTTTATTTTTATAAGAGTTCACATATTTAGAATAAAATACTAAACAAATTAATTGAAGCTTACATTTCTAATACATTTTTTATGTACATTATTTAGCAGCCCTCGTCACATAAGAGAAAACTGAGGCTCAGGAGAGTTAAGTGACTTGTATGAGTTCTTACAACTTGTAACAGTGTTAATTAAGACTGGAGTATTCTGAACCTGGCTCTATTTCTTATACTGCAAAGATGTTTATTTGAATGAATAAGAGCCATTATAATAGACAGGATCAAGGGTTTTTCCTGAATAATTTTTCAGTTTTTTTTTTTTTTTTTCATTTCACAGTACCTAAAATACTTGAACTCATGATATCAAATATACTAGGAAAACACTGTTTCAAAAGTGACTATGAAAAAAGAAAAGAACTATTTTCTATTTAGATAAATATATTGCAATTTCTTACCAAGAACCAAGACTGGTTACTTGAGGAGTATAAAAATAATTTTTATTACTATATAATTTAGGCAATAAAGCTAAGTTATAGTGATCATGAGAAAAGCAATTTTCACAGTTCTGACCTTCACATAATTATATTTCTAAATATTCCTTATTTTATTTTTCTTCATTAAAAACCTTACATATATAATTGAGCACACAGAAAAGTACTCTTAAACAGATAAGCTGGCATGTCATGGGGGCATGTAGGATATAATGGAATGAAACTACATTTGTATGTAATGAATATGCACATTGTATAATATTCTAACAACAAATTTCCCCTTTTCTCTGAGTATCAGAATATTTTAACCTGAATAAATGAGTCATAAATTTCCAAATTTTAAAATAATCTTGGTTTTTTTTTTTTGCTATTAAAAGAACAACTAACTCATTATCAAAGTTAAAACTTTAGGCATATAACACATAAAGAAGGTTAATTTTTTTGTAAATAATGTCACTGAGATGGTTCTTTTGGTAAAAATAAAGCATTAGGATAATAAATTTTTGAGCTAGAGATGGAGTCAAATCTTTTTGGTTGACAGAAAAAGGAAGTGAGGCTATACAATTGAGATGCCTTCCTGAAGGTCTTATAGTCAGTCAAGTAAGTGGTGGAGTCAACCCTGAACCTAATGCCTCTCCCACATACCACACTCTGGCCTCTTGCCTTTATTACAAAGCATAAACAGAACACCACCAGGTCAGTCATAACATGTTCATACATTTCCATGGTCCTAAACTATGCCCTATAAATAAATCTTATGTTTAAAAAGAGCTACAGGCCAGGCACGGTGGCTCACGCCTGTAATCCTAGTACTCTGGGAGGCCAAGGTGGGAGGATGGCTTGAGCTCAGGAGTTTGAGACCAGCCTGAGCAAGAGTGGGACCCTATCTCTACCAAAAATAGAAACAATTAGCAGGGCATGGTCTCATGAGCCTGTAGTCCCAGCTACTCTGGAGGCTGAGGCTGGAGGATTGCTTGAGCCCAGGAGTTTGAGGTTGCTGTGAGCTAGGCTGACGCCATGGCACTCTAGCCTAGGAGACAGACAGAGACTCTGTCTCAAAAAATGAAAATAAAAAAAAAATAATAAAAAGCTACACAATATAAAATTGCATTCATTTCTAGACTGGCATGATGATGCCACATGAATGTATAGATAAATGCTGACAATATTAATGTAAAATGTGGGTTAATAGTATTACTAGGAGGTTGGAATGCAGATGAATTTCAATTCTTCATACTTTTCTGTGTTGTTTGAATTATTTTTACAAGCATACATTGTTTTAGTGATCACTACAAATAAGTTGCAAATTGAAAATAGAACACAGAACAGCAGTTATAAACATTTTCATAAAACATACTAACTCTTGAAAACCTTTACTCAGATGAAGGTCCAGCTTACCAGTGTACTGGTTTTGCTTATATTAAAACAGAGTACCTATTACTCTTAGTTCCAGTCATGAAGAAAAAGAAATACCTACTACTCTGGGCACGATGATTTTTTAATATATAGAAATTATTAAAATACCTTTTTCACCTTTTCCTTTTCTATCTGAGTGAACCCCTTTTGTGATAGACTCTCCCATTTTCCCTTTAATCATCTCTATTGTATTACTTGTTATCCTTAGACTTGTTTTCACATTTCAATATCTTAGGCTTTGGAACTCAGTTCCAAACAAGTTTTAAAGAACCACAAACAAAGCCTCAGGAGGCACAAAAATGAAGAAAAACTTATCCTGCTCATTTATAAGTGATGGCTGATTCACTAAACACAAAAAATGGAAACCCAATTTATTTCATAGAACATTCTAAAAAGCCATAACTGTAAAGCAGGTTTTTTTTTTACCTTAAACCATGAGTTTTGTTTAAAATGTCTTAGAAGAATGGTTATTATCCTGAGTTTTTATCTAGCCAGACTGTCAACTCCCTGAGAATAGGAATATCTTCGAATCCCCTACAGCACCTGGTATCTGCCTAGCAAAGTGTCTAACACACTGAGAGCATTTAGTCATGTTTCTTTGATTGATTGATTGAGGATGTAAATTCTATACTGTAAACCAGTTTTGCAAATCATACTGCTGTTTTGTTCTTAGTTTTTTGTTTCCACTGGAGTATGATAATCATTTGTTTCATATGAAATTTACTATCGGGTAGGCTTTTAAATTTATTTCTAGATTTTTCCTGAACTCTCTTTTTTATTAAATAATTATCTATTTGAATAGAATAGTAAGCAAAAAGGTAGGGAAAAAATATATTAGCCACCTCTGTTTAATCTAGCAGTGCTGGAAATCATTAAATGGGAATGCCAAATAACAACCCTATCAATTGCTTACATAATTATTTTTAATTTGGTTCTCAAGAAATATTCCTCACTATCAATTATTCCTTAGAACAGGTGCTTCTTTTAAATTAATTTGCATTGGCATGATATTATAAATTAATCCCATTTTGACTCTTTAGTGATGGCAAGATACATCTTAGCATTAAATAACCCACCTATCAGTGCTCTATCAAAAACTTAAGCACAATGCACATTGTTTCCAACAAGTTCTGACATCCTCAAAGACTCAGGAATCACTATTAGAAAGTACCCAAGAGTCTTATACACTATATGTATATGTATTTCTATATTTCCTAGACTAATTTCAATGTTATAGTATTAAACAAAGGGGTTACAAAATGGGGACTGAAGGCCAGATTAAGCAGTGGGCTGATTTTGGTTCATTTGTTTGTTTTTGGCTTGTGCAGTAAGAAAGAAAGAAAGGGTGAAGGAACAAAAGAATGAAAAAAATAAAGAGAAAAAGGTGGGGAGGGAAGAGGTGGAAAAGAGAGAGGGAGGAAGGAAGGAAGACCTTCTTCAGAAGAAAAATGAGCTCCCAATGTATACTATATTTCCTACTCCCCCCATTACCTTGTACTCAGTCCACCATATACCTGCCTAGCATTAGAGTTTGAATTTACTGGCCTAGTGAGATGCAAATGGCCTTACTGTGAATTAATATTAAGAATAAAAATTTAAAATTAAACTACATACAAGAAGAACCAATAAAAATAGGCAGACAAATCCTTAAAAAATAACAATTTTTCTATAGAGAATAAAAAGGCTATTTGGCCTACTTTGTTTTCTAAATTCATGATGTGTTTCTCTAAAGAAAAGTTCATTATACGATTTTCTTTCTTGGAAAGACAAAACCCAATTGCACTAATTCCATAAATCACAAATTTAAAGAACAACATAGACTAAGTTCATTTTAATTTCATTCTGGATAATTACTGGAAAGTATGCAAGACCTAATATGAGAGGTGAGATTATTAAAAATCATTATGCATTTACAGTATCTCAGACCCAAACCAATGACTAATTCTTATTCTAATGGTGCCCTGGATGCAGTGATGACAAACATGCACAAGAATAACCCTGGTTTGGTTGGGCAGGGTCACATATGCCATAGGGACCTCCCATTCTTCCTCCCCCAGAATGGGGCAGGCTTCACCCAGACAGGCAGACTTCATAGAATGAGACATTTATACATTTCCTGTCTCCTGCCTTCCCCAAACTGAGAATTCCGAAGGATGTGATTCATTTATTCAAATATACCCTGAAAAGGGTGATGGAAAAAAGAGACCACGTAATCAGACAGAACTAAAATTCAACCTGGGTCCTTAGGAAATTTATGGAAATTTTCTGGCTCTCATATTCCTCATAGGTAAAGCAGGGACAGCACCAACCAATTCTGGGGATTAGGCGGGACAACATGAGTGATGGGGAGCAGGGGGCAAAGTGCCTGGAACCTAGAACACAGCAGGAATTCAGCATGTATCAATGGGGGCTGGTGGTAAGGGAGAGCAAGGTTTCCTTGGACCTTGATCGAGGTGCCCAAGGAAGTACCAATTTTTCTATTGTAGTTGCTTATAATATGGATTGCTGCAGGAAATACAGGAAAACTATAGAACACATCTTTTATCTTCACTGCAGCTGGGAGGACTTTCTTAAGCTTTCCAGTGTTACCAGAAACTATATGTAACAGCCAAACAAAATTTTTTTTTCTGATCTTAACTTGTTTAAAATTCAACTTCTCTGATTTTTTTCTACCATCCTTCAAAAACCATTTGCTTTTCTACTTGCAAAATATGCAAATGCTTCACTTATTTAAACTCTCCACTGTTTGCTCCACTGCCTACATATGTTCCATCAGAGTACCTCACCAGCACTGCCAACCTTCAATAGTAACTTCCTGGAGGGAAAGAATCATCTTTGCATAGTTCACTTTGTATTGTGCTTTACCTAGTACTGAGTATATACTGAGTCTTTAATAGCATTTTAAGTATAATTAAAAATATCAAAACTTAGAATAAAACCTCATAACTCACTAAACTTTAGCCACATTAATATATAGGTTTGTGTATTTCTAAATTTTCCTAGAAGGAAAAACAACAACAAAATTTCTTCTCACTAAAGTATCTCAAATCATAACATCTCTTTTCACACAACCCTGGGAGCCCATGAATCAGTCAGTATTAACAGGTTTGGTAAACTGTTAGTGGCAGGCACTGTTAGTTGTCTATCCCAAAATTCATCCTTCCGTTCTTTGCTACCAAAAGTACCCCAACTTTGTTCCATGTGACAAAGTGCCTGACTAAACCTAATCAGCTTCACAAACTCAGCTGAAGTGATGAGTGTTCATATGATACTATTCAGCCAGTGAGAAGGAAACAGAAGCCACTGTGGCTTCTGAGGGATCTTGTTAAGATGGGGCAGATTCAGCTGGCACACACTTATTTGTAATTTGCCTTTTCTCTTTTGCCTTCCCTTTCTTTTTGCCTAAAATATGGACATGATGCCTGGGGGATGGGCAGCTAACTTGTGACCATGAAGACAAAAGCTACATAGGGGCAGGAGAGGAAGTTAAAAGGAACCTTGGTCTTCTGTGTCATCTTTGAGCAGCTGTACCAGTCAGCTCTGGAATGAATGTTTATGGAGTTTATGCTTTGTGACAAAAATAAATGTATATTCCTAGTTAGAGCCGCTGACAAACTCCTTAGGAAACTTAGGTAACATTTTAGTGGAAATATGCAAAATTCTCAGGCTTATGCAACCGATATAATTAACTCATAAAATTATATACCAATAAATTATGTAGAATGTATAGTTTCTTGATGTTTGAGAAATCCTGACATCTTACTTGTAACCAAATATATTTCCAATATCATTTTCTTAAGCAGACTTTTTACTTCTAGTTCCCTATGAAAAGTATCATTGATACATAGTGGAGTTAGAAGCATGACTAGAATAGAGCAATTAATCAGTCTATCTTGTTCAAAGAAACAAACTAAATAGGAGGTAAGGGGCTTATTGTAAGCAAAATATGAATTGTATATAAAATACATAAACCAGAAGAAATAATCAGAGAAGAAAATATTTAGATAAAAATAAAAGCAGAAATAATCAATTGTTAATGTTAAATAGGTATAATATATGCTTTCTAGCCAAGAAAAGGAATCATTGGAAGTATTATTTCACAAACAGATTGCCTAACTGGAGCCAAGACAAAACATATCAGTAATGTGAGAGGGCTGGGTACTGCAACCTGAATCTTGTCTTCTAATGATATTCGTGTCTGCTTATAAGATTTTTCTACCAAAAAAAAAAAAAAACCAAACAGATAAGCTGATAAATATCATACTTTCCTACTTGTTTTGTCAGGCTGAATCCAAGTGATACCTTGGACTTATGACAAAGTAGGAGCAATATAGTTTGCAGAATTCAAGTCAATTTAGCAAGGATTTATTTAGCATCTACCATGTGTCAAGCACTGTGTTAGGAGGTGAGGTTATAAACATGAACAAAATGCAGTCTCTGACCTCCAAGGATTTAGAGTTTGAAATTGAGCTAGAGAAGTAGTCAAATAACTATAATAATATATGATATAACCTTTCTAACTAGTACATTTAGGATAATAAAATAAAAGTATAGTTCATGTTCTAGAAATTCACATGTGCAAGGGATTTTTTTTCTCTTTGATGAGTCAGAGAAGATTCCAGGGAGTAAGGGCCTTGAGGTGTGTATAGGAATTCGACAAGTAGATAAAGGGTGTGGGAATGATTTTCTAAATAGATGGAGAAATAGGAATAAAGGCAAGTAGGTATCAAACTTTGTGTAGTTCATGATGCCCTGCAAAGTGCCTGGCATTTAAAAAACAACTTATAAGCATTTGTGAATCAGTGAATAAATGAATGAATAAATAGCATGTTTGGAAAGCAGTAAGGATTAAGTCGTGACTATAATGTATCAGGTGTATGATGGTACAAAGTACCAGTCTATGAAAAGCCTTTTGTGACATGCTAAGGTTGAAGAACAGGGCAATTTTCACATTATAACGACAGAGGGATATTATACTAGCAGATTAGAAGGGCTTAATATCTGGAAACTATGGAATGGAAATCAGGAAAAGCTGATGAAAACACTGGACAAGGAGAGGGAAAGATAGCTTCATCTTGGACATGCTAATCTTGGTTGAGATGCCCCAGTAGACAATTGAAAAAACACATCTGGAGCCAGATAGAGTTATATCCTAGCACTGGTTTATGGAGTCCACGAATTCATGCAAAATCTACTATGTGCCAGACACCGGAAATGTGGAGATGAGTAAGACACAGTCTAAGCCCTCAAGGAGCTTATAGTAACTATGACTCAGTGTGATAAATACAAGAATACAAGTATGTATAAGACACAGAAGTAATATATAGAAGGGAATAATTAATTTCACATAGTGTGTATGTTGGTGAGGGTGGGGAGGGAATCAGAAGAGACTTCATACAGTAGTTAGCAGCCAAAATTTAAAAGCTGCACAAAAGATTTTTGGATGAAAAGGTGAAGAAGGGCATCTTGAGAAGAGAGACAGGAAGGTCAGTCGCACAGAGACATGAATCAATGTTTGAGGAACTATAAGTAGTTTGATATTGCTGCTCATATAACTTGTAAAAAGCATGTGGTAGACAACGAGATAAGTATTCCAGGGCCACTGCAGCAGAAAGCTATCTTTGAAGACAATCAGTTTTTTCTCCTAAGGTTTCCAATATCAAAGGGAAACCACCTGGGCATAGTAAATATATACTAAGGACATTAGGATTGAGATATTATTTTTTAAATCAAAAATAAGAAGGGAATGAGTTCATTATTGAAAATTTTATTTGAGAAAACATGATAGCAAAAATAAAATTCTGATAATATTTTTGGAAATAATCCCAAAAAGAATCAGAGAGAGGCCTCTAAAAGAAACCTGCTCAGGGTGCTTTTGAATTATTTCAAATTTAAAGAAAAAATTTATAAACAAACAAAACAAAATGCTGGGCTGAGATTCAAAGACTGTTGAATCTGGAAGGAACCTGAAATGTCACTAGTTTAGCTTTTTCATTGCATGGGTTGGAAAACTAAATCCCAGAGGCAAAATAACACAGTAAATTAACAGGAGAATTCAGTGTTGGTAATTTTTACCACAGGTAACAACTTTCCTGATATAGAAGCGGATAGTTCAGGATTTCTATTATACATACTACTCTGTAGACCAGCTGCATTAGAATCTCCAGGACTAGAGGGTTTTAAATATTTTGATTTGCAAAGATCTCCCATCCCACACACATTTTAACTTAGTAGTCTAAGGTAGACCCAAGATCTCCGTTTTTAAAAGATTTTCAAGTGATTTCTTAGATTTGAATACCAACGGCCTAAATGTCCTTTAAGACTGTCCAAGAATAAAGGGAAAATTTTAAATGATGTCCAAGATTTTGAGAAACTACAACTTTAATCATATTTTAATCACTAATTAATATGTTTTAAGTATCTATTAAATGCTTGGTTCTATGGGAAGAAGGTGGAATGCAGAGAGAATAATTGTGGTTTTGGGGGGTTTTTTTGTTTGTTTTTACAGAGATAGTCTATTGAAGAATTTGCTACCGCCTTTCTGTGAGACAGATTTTCTTCATGTCAGCACATCATAATGTTCAATGTGTTCCTTGGTTTGTCACTTGAGAACGTGCTGTAGCACTAACAGTAGAAGAAGTCAAGGTGGCAGCTTTTACAGCAATGCAAGTGTGAGCATTATAAGTGTAAGAATTTATATACTGCACAAAGGAATTTTCTGTGTATTTTGTGCTATCAAATTGCTTAACTACTAGGTCTGTAGGTCCTATGTCTATACCAATAAAAATGTAAAAATAGGCTTGAAAAAAACTTTTAAAAAGCAACCCAAATATTTTTAGCCACAGCTGTATGTGATTCAAGGTCTTCATGAACTGAATCCCCTCAATTAGATAGCCAAGCTCTCTAACTGGGGGGAAAAATTCTAAACTCAGAATTTCTGGGCCAAACTAGCCAACAACTGATGGTCAATGTGGTATATGTATACTGGGGAGTATTACTCAGCTATAAGAAATAATGGGGATATAGAATCTCTTATGTTCTCCTGGATAGAGCTGGAACCCATTCTACTAAGTGAAGTATACCAAGAATGGAAAAATAAGCACCACATGTACTCACCAGCAAATTGGTTTCACTGATCCTCACCTAACAGCACATTCAGAAATAACATTAATCGGGTGTCGGGCAGATGTGGGTGGGGGAGGGGATGGGTGCATACATACACAATGAGTGTGATGCGCACTGTCTGGGGGATGGACACGCTTGAAGCTCTGACTTGGGGGGGGTGGAGGGGCAAGGGCAATATACATAACCTAAACTTATGTACCCCCATAATATGCTGAAATAATAATAAAATAAAATAAAGCCTCTAATCATCTCCTCAACATCTCTGAGGTCTCTTCATACCAAGACACTGGCTTCCCTATTCTCTTAAAAAAATATGTCAAGTAGGGTGGCTTACGCCTGTAATCGGGAGGCCAAGGCAGAAGGACTGCTTGAGATCTACCTGAGCAAAAATAAGACCCTGCCTCTACAAAAAATAGAAAAATTAGCTGGGCACAGTGGTGCATGCCTGTAGTCCCGGCTACTTGGCAGGCTGAGGCAGGAGGATCACTTGAGCCTAGGAGTGTGAGGTTGCAGTGAGCTATGATGATGCCACTGCACTCTAGCCTGAGTAACATAGTGAGACCTTGTCTCAAAAAGAAAAATATCATATATATATATATGTATATGTATGCATGTTTATATATATATATGTATGTATATATATATGTATGTATATATATATATATATATATATATATATATATATATATATATGCATGCCAAGAAACTTTTACTCTGAAGGAATATTCCAGGTAATTTATTGATGATTGGGGGCATTTACAATTAAGAAGGAGGAAAATTTTCAGATATGGAGCCTTTCTCAATTCTTCAACAAAATATCAAAAAGGAAATTGGGGGAGAACTTAGTTGTTCACTTTAGATATGCCTCATATATATGCTAGCTGACAAGATTTGGTAGAATGGATCCTTAAAATTCATAGATGTTGGGCATTTGTCTGATTATTTGCATATGATCTCAAAGTTTCTAGATTCTGCAATTATACAGTCAGTAAAAAAAAGTTCCTAGATATTACACCTGTGTAATTCTTCAAACTATGAAACCTCAAGTAGCTGAAAGGCTGATCTGTTCTTCAGATTGCTGACTTCTCACATATAAAACCTAAATCCTTCACTCTCATGGCTTTTTTATCACTAATGTAGTTTTGCTATTCTCTACCTGTCCTCACTGATACAGGAAAACCTGTGATGTGAAAAAAAAGTGTCTTTTTAAAAAACTGAAATTAAACACAAGGCAAATTTTATTGAAGTTTGTAAAGTTGTTAACTTGTATTTCACTTTGCACAGGACAACGGTAGCTTGATTCAGAATAAGGAAAGTAAGAAAGAAAATTTGCAAAAACCTCTCCCAATTTTTGAAATAGAAATTTCTTGAATTTGAGGGTTCATAAAGAGCTCAGGATATATACCCTGTGAATGTCAAGGGTCTACTATAAATAGTTCTCATGAATGGTTTCTTCCTCATCTAATCAGAGAACATCATTTTCATTTTGAAAATCCCCTATACTATAGCAATCTATTGGCATTTATTAAGTACCTTTGGGAAAAGTAACTTAGTGCCCAACCATAATTTAACTTAAAATCATGTTAGAGTCTTATAATGAGTTTATATATGATTTTCACATTAAGGTAGGGTGACTTAAATATTTTGAAAGAGCAATTCATTATATACTTGTTTGATCTTTCCAAATGCTGTTTCCAAATTCAGCTTTACTAAAATAATCATAATGAGCACAACCTAAGATGTGCTTAGAAGAACTGACCATTTAATATAACCATTCCAAGAAATTCTGCTTTGAATATTCATTTTGCAATGGGTTTTCTAAAAAATCTGACCAAAGGATTTAAGGAACAATGAAACCATTCTGAAGATGACTTTTAAAAAGTGACTATAAATGTCATCAGTAACAGGAGATTTCTAGCACTAAATAAAATGCTTCAGGGTTCTAGGTCCTTCTAAGTTGCTGAGATATTCAAGAGTAGAGTTGCTCTTCTACTAAAACTACAACTTAAAATAGCATAAAGTAAACTATTCTTGAGGCAAGACAAGAATTAAATATTGGATACTGGATTATAAGATTAGCACAGTTTTATTATTTTGTTAGCAAAATGATATGCTAGAATATCTTTTTAAGTTTAAGATAGAATTATGCATGAAAGTTCTCATCTTTCATGCATTAAATCATTACAGGTATTTAAAATGTCTCTTTTCTCAATGTGGGACAAAAGGGACACAGATAAATTAAAATAGACAAGATGAGGCGATGAGAGAAGAAAACAGAATGGCAAAGGAGAAAAGAATGCAGTTGAAAAGATGAAGGTAGCATAAAAATGTTAAGAAAACCACGTAGAAGTGTAGAATGTAGTTTTATAGGAAGATATGACTAGAATCCACAGAGGAAACACAAAGAATCTTAAATGTAAGTAAACTTCAAAATAATTTTACTTTTTGTCTTTAATCATATACTGACACTGTTCTTCACTTTCTCATTCAATTTAGCTTGTATAACCCCTCCAAACATCTTAAGATAAAATTCATAGCCTAAGTCTTAAATCCTATAGAGAGCTCCCATAACAATATTAATGTTCTATTCTTTCTTGCTCTCACTTAAGGTAGAGAAATCAAGGGAGTATATACTTAAAACCCTAATGGATTACAGAAAGAAGCAAGTGCTTGGGTAGCTAAGAGGGAATTTGACCTCCTGGAAAGCAATTTTCTTTCATATTTAATTTATGGGAACTCAGTATTATATATGCGATATACATTTTCTTATACTGCAATTTGAGAAGTAAAAGTACATTTATTAATTCTCTATTTTCTATTTAACATTCATGTTAAAGTATGATTTTTTTCCATTCATTATTGATCACTTTACTGTTGTAGATCCTAAGAGTTACTTGTGAATGATAAAGAATGATAAAGGGGGATTTAAAATCATCAGTATTGCAATTCAGTTAAATAGTGTTTATCCATCAAAGTTCTCATCTTTGTGGACATTGCTTGATATGTTCAATGAGCCCTGTCTTTTAAAACTCTCCCTTTTCTTGATCTTCCTTGATAAATCAAATACAAATTCTATTGATCTGTTTTCCTCTTCTATTTCTTCTGCTTCTTTTTCTTCTTGCTCTAAAAATTATGAATGTTACTGAGCTCCTCTTTGTAAATTACCTGTTCCAGAAATCTCCTCTACTCCCATAGATCATCTATCACTTCTGGATTATTTCACAAATATTTGTCTTTAGTCCTGAACTCTCTGTTAAACTCTCTAATTTTCCAAAAGCTGGATATTTCTACTTACTTGTCTTGCCATCTCCTCAAAGTCAACATATCTAAAGCTCTATTCATCATCATACCTATCTAAATAGTTTTTAAATGATTATCTTTTTTTAGGATTTCTCACAACTCCTCTCCCTGAAAACTTACTCCAAATATATCATTGCTAACTAGATCTTCACAGAACATTTCTTTGATCACATCACTTCTTTATCAAAAATCTTTAATAGCACCTGTTACCCAAACCATAAAGTACATCATTAGCTTGGCATTTCAGGCTCTATACAATTGGTGATGTGTATTTGTAGCACTTCAACCCATTCATTATTACTTTAGTATGACACCTCTATGATATCAAAACAAACTACTTACTTTCACCTAACCAGATCTCAGAATTTTCTATCTCTACATCTTGATGACATCTTTAAAAAAAGTTCTCCATGAAAAAAATTCCTTTATCTACTAAATTCCTTTTCTTTAAGCCCAACATAGATGCTACCTTCTCTACATCTTCCCTGATCATTTTGGCCTGAATTAATAATTTTCTTTTTAAAATTCTTATTTTTCTTTCTGTTTTTCCCATTTCTATAGCACATCCACTGTGACCCAAAAGGACAAGTTTTAATATCCCCTCAACTTAGTCATAAGTCCCTGAGGTCACTCCACATGATTAATAATCACTCAATTCACACTGAATGAATGAGTGAATGTTTCTTTCTCCCCCAAACTTCCTCCTACTCCCCACTCAGCACAATCTTCTCCTCATTCCTTGTTTCAACAAGTATTTATTGAGCTTTATTATGCACCAGGCACTGTGCTATGCACTAAAGGTGAGTAGGACATTCATCATCCCTACTGTTATAGAACTTAGAGTCTAGTAGGAAAGATAACATTCACATCTAAGCTTATGTGTGGCAAATGTGAAACATACACATGGAGAAGTTTACAGTAGGAGGAGATACTCTAGTATTCCCTAAAACACTCACCATTATACTGTGGGCATATTTAATATCATTGGAATAGCTAGAAATAGTGAAAAGTTATGGCCAAATAAAAGGAACCATACTATAGAATATATATAATAAACTTGGATTAAATATAAATTTCTTGAAGCCTATCATAATGGCAATTATTTATTAACTCATTATTCCAGGATTTATGCTAGATACTTTATAGAGTATTCTTTTAATCTTCACAAAAATTTTGCAAGGTGGGTATCATTCTCATTTTAGAGATGAGGAAATAGGCTCCAAAAGATCAAGTTAGTCTGCTCCAAGTCCTATTAAGGCCAATGTCAAGGTTCAGATACAAAACACATATTCTTTCTTCTACATGCCATGAGTAGATCATAGTTAAGCTTTCTGGATAAGCACACTTAGCCGTAATGGGCTGGATGTCCCAGACCCTCCTCCACAGGGTGTCAGCCTTGAGCAGCTGGCCATGGGTGGAAACATGCTAGTTTCAGAAAGATTACGTTCTACAACATTCTTGTAAATCTGCCTATTTCATGCTGCCTTTTAAGAAATGTTATCCACTAGAATGGGAAAACCAGGACCACAGAAGGCATAGTCTGTTCTTGCATAGAGTTTTAAAATTAAACTTTTTATCTTATGATTAAGAAACAATGTATTTGACTGCTCATTTCTTTGATATACAGAAAATGTAAGTAGCAAATAATGCTTTTAAAAAATTATTTCTAAGTTTTCTACATCACAATAGATTGCTTTATTTAAACATATCTCAAATTTCCTGATAAGGATGATTTCAATATTTGGGACAAAATGTGGTTTAGCTTCTCTCTAATTCTTATATACTAGAAAATAATATTGGAAAAGAAATATTCAATGTCATTCTTTACCACTGTATAAATGGAATCTTATAATTTCCTAAAACATATTTAGGAATATGTTTAGCAATATCTGTTTCTATATCCCATGGAAGGTAGTATTTTTCCCCAGAATATTTTACTATAAACATTTATACCGTATTCTTGATTTTTTACATAGAATATGAAATTTTAGAATTGTTGATTAGTTTACTACAGAATTTCTGACATTATCATTCAATTTTACTTTTAATAATTTGGAATAAAGGAATAGAGGAAGGTAGAAATAATGTTAAATTGCATTATATCACAACATACTTAAATGTAGATTATTAAAGTAACACACGGGTAAAATAATTCTTTATGTAGCTTACATTTAATGCAATGTATAAAATAATATTTCATCAAACAAAACAAAGTTTCTTTAGATGTTGTATAAAATTAAATTTGCACAATGGTTTCCATACATATGGGTTAATTTTTTGATTCCAAAGCATTATCTCTGGCTGTGGCATGTTAATAAATAAATGCTTTGTAATTGAATACAAACAAGTAAAAAAAAACCCCATAATCCTTAACTCATAAGCTAATATCCAACAAGATATACCTAATCCTAAAAAAATTCAGATGCCTATCACTTACTTCAAAAAACAAAAACAAAATAAATCTTTAGCCATGGAATTTTAGATCTTGTCCATCAGTTAGCCCAATGTCGTTATTTTAAAGATGTTAAGTAACTTCCTCAAACTTATATAACTCTTTTGTGGCAGAGTCAGAATAAGATCCCCAAGTTTAATTCACTTTTGCTTTTTACTATTTCATTCTTGAACTTCTTAAGACAGAATTATAAAAATTTTATAATTCAATTACCTATTACAAAAGAGAGCTTTATATTAGATACTAACCTACAATGAAGGAAGTGATTACAATGCTAAATACTAATATTCATCTAAGATAGCAAAGCAATGGCATTTACCTTAAATTTACGTCTCTGCTCTGCACAGCTGTTGAAGAACCACAAGTCTGTCTCATGGCTGTAAATGTAACAAGAACAATAATGCGACCAATTTTCATATCTAAACTAAATTAAGTAGATTTGTCATAGGCTAGAAATTTGATAATGTATTTTACCAAAAAATTTAAATTTACAGATTATAGAAGTGTGCATGTGTGCATGTGCATGCAGGCATTTGTGTGTGTATGCGTGTGTGTGCGTGTGTGTGTGTGGTGTGTTAACTTACTCTTTCTAACCTGAAAATTAATATCATGAAATTGAGAGCATTAAGCATTCTCTTTGGCTAACGTTCCTCATTATGGATCACTATGGTATATCAAGTCTAGCAAGTGCAAGGAGTAGATGTAAATAAATAAAACAAATTAAAATGAGAGGCTGTCTTCAGTTGTTATTATTAGGGTACGTTTTCTGGGATACACAGTAAAAATATAAAGCAGAAACATCTGGTAATACTTAGGTTAATATCAGCTCCCATTTGTATCACAATCTTTATATATTATTCATCAATATGTCATTAATCGATGTACGTACTGATTGGAACTATTCAATTGGTGTTTCATGGAACCAATAGAACATGTAAACATGTTTCAAAAATATATATATTCAGATATCTATACATGAAAGTGAAATTGCTATTACAGTTGGTACTCAAGCTTGTCAGATGTGATTTTTTTCCCCCAGTTTGTATTAGACATGCTAATATCTATGTCATCTGTAGCACAAAAACCTGAAAAAATGTAAATGAAAAAATAATAGTAGATAAATGCTAGTCTGCTAGAAATAGACTCTGTACCATGTCACACTTCAAATCTGGCCACCACTTAACATAATTCAGGTGAGTGTTAACAAGCAACCGAATATTGTTCTTGTGACTTGAGCCATCAAAACAGTTTTTTTAAATCTGTATTTTCTTTCAAACTTTAGAAAACAGTTCTCTATCAAAAAGTACATTTTAAAATAAAAAACACAAAGTATCTCTTTTGGTCCTCTAAAGATGTTATGCCTGATATAGTAAGAACCATCATGATCTATTAACACCAAATACCTTGCCTTGCAAGCACAGATTTTGAAATATTTTCAATTATCCTTTTGAAATTTCAAAGATAATCTATACCAACTCTATTATAAAAGTTTGGTTAAATGCTTAATTAAGTAGAAAAAGAACTAGACCGTGAGAAAATCATGTAAGAAAACTTTTAAAATCTTAATTTCATATTAAATTATTTTAAAAGTTTAACAAAAACATTTCTCCCTTTTTTTAAAACATAAGTGGCAAATAGTGCACCTCACACTAAATCATATTTGCAGATGCAAGGATAAGCATTACCTAATATCCCTGTTTGACAACAGATGTGTAAACTAGTATAAAATGCTGTTAGGCTTTTATTAGATTTTTAATACAATCTCAGCATGTCTCCAGTTGCTAAGCTTATCAAGTCCTATGAAATACTAAAAATGTAGGCTCACATTATATTAATTTCAATAGATATTTTAGCAAACAAATAAGGCTGCATTCATTATTTCTAAATTCTCATTCATGAAAACCAACTTCTCATTCCTATGATATTTGGCATGAGATCCCATGAAAATTACAAAATAATACTAAAATGCTAGTTTATAATCTAAACAATAGAGATATATTCAGATTAATATGCATCACAAAAGATGAAAAACAAGTGACACAATGAAAGTCTTTGTAGTAATGGTCAGCAACTGCAATTGTTAAAGGTATTTATGATACTTTAATCATTCTTTCATGCTAGAATAACAAAATTGGAGACTTCTCCTCAAAATTTTATTTATACAATTGGTATATGAACAACAGTTTCTTATTTTAGAGCCATTAATATTCCCAAATTCCATGTGTGTTTTCTAAGAAAAACTATGTACATTTTAGTAAGTCAAAGTATTAAATCTTGACTTCCAATACAACAACAACAACAAAAAAGAAAAAAAAACAAAACAAAAAAAAGAAAGAAAAACTAAAGCCCAGCCATTCTTTCCAGAGATACCCTGGTAACCAGCAATATAGAAACTTCTACTGGACTTAACTTTGGAGAGGAAGGAGCAACTGCAAATTCCTCTATTTTGTCAAGAAATATGATAAAATAGAATTAGGACAATATGCAGTGTTTTTCAGACATTCAAAACAATAACTTCTATCTTTGGCGTATGTTGTCAGCATCTAAATCTTCTTTTCTATACCAACAAGAAAGCAAAATTGCCACCCTGAAGCCATAGGGAGGATAAACATTTCATTTGCTACTTCTGTGACTTTATGTAAATTTTCTGTCATGTAAATGCATGGGAGAGACTGTTGGAATGTGATAACTCCATGAAAATATTACACTACAGCTATAAGTTGGGGAGGTATAAGATGGTGAGGAAAATGTAACACAAAATTGTTGATTAGTTAAAACAAAAGAATGTGAAATTGATTTTAAAAGAGAAAAAAATTAAGAATTCTAAGCTCAGGCTGATTCAATAAAACTTTCATTTCCAATCATGGCAGACATCTGTACTTTAAATACTTTGTTGAAACATTCCTTATCCCCAAGTTTCTCTTCTTCCTACCCACCCTCCACAAATGATTTTGTCCCCTCCAAATATGTTCTCATCTTAAATTTGTTTAGGGAGCATATATTTAATCCAGTTTTCAGGTAATAAGTAATTTCTGGATTGTGTAGATCAGTAGTCTATAATTCTCTGTCATACAAACTGAGCTTCAGAAGGCCATCATGTAAGACTTAGTTACTAACATCTGTGAGTACACCTGAAAGTAAAAACAGAGAGCTAGGCCATTAAAAAAAATCAAATGATTGTTTTTGTTAAAATAATGCAACAGTAGATGTTTTAAAAAAAACAAGACTAAATTTACCTCATTAGGCATGTATATAACACATGATTCAGGAAAAAGCATTGCTTATCTTTCAACAGAGCTGGTGAACAGTTTGAGAGATGTGTTTTATGCAATTCCAGATCCTACCTTCCAAACATTTAAAGAATACACCTTAAAAATGTTTTTTTCCCCCAGAAAATGTCTAATATATTTGGTTAAGAAGTCTATATAAAGCAATGGTTATATTATGTAACAAAAAGTTAATTTAAAAGACATACATACTATCAGTTTCACAGGACAAACATAGTGAGTAAGGACAACAAACTCCAGAATGTGTTTTTATAACTGTAGCAACAGCAATAACTCCTTGGCAAACTCAAATAGTTTTTTTGGCAATCCTGGAGGTTTTCTGCATTTGTCACTTGGATACAACTGCGGAAGGGCTGTTTAAGACTGCTTTGTTTCCTTCCACACCATTTTACTATGACTTTGCTTTTAAGTAAGAATTTTCACATTTTAACCTATGTGTGAATAAAATTCCATTAAAATCCCACAAGGGAGTTTTATACACAATTCCTTATGCCTATATATACCAAATGCAGTTCCTACATAATTTTTGCAAGGAGTGACCTTGTAAACTTTTGAAATCTATGCTAATAGAAAATTATTTTTTTCTCTTTTAAGATGATAAAATGAATTCTCTTTATGAATTAAAATCACCTACATATGCAAATGTAATAATTTTCTGTATAGATACAACTGGGTCTGCATCTCTGTTATCATTATGAACATCTTTTAAAATAAGACCCCAAGGACAGGAATGCTTTACTAACCTGCAGTGGTCTCTGTTTATCACTGCTCTTAGGAGATTTCAATCCACTTGTTTGCTGCTGTAAAAGAAGTTGTCTTGCTGCCTGGAGAGCCTATAAGTAAAAAGGGAACAATATCTAAATATTTGGTTAAAAGTTAAATTTATTATCAGCTATTCCTCAGTTAATAGCAAAAGGCTTCAATGTATAAGAACTCCCATCTTCCTTTCTAGAAAGAATCATTCTTTATCTTCCAATATGCAAAAAAAAAATTGTACACATGTATACAACTTTTCTCAAAATCACAGAGATGCATGCAATCCTGCAGGATATAAAGTTAATTTGCTGAAAGTGCTTAAAGAGGAAAAAAATCATAAACTGCATCAATAACCTCATTTCCACAAGGAACTTGTCTTTGAGTGTTCAACTAAAATGCCCACTCCCTTTAAAATTATCATTCAATTTGCATTTTCATATTACAATTTTGAAGCAAAAGCAGTAGACTTCAAGTGTTACCAGAAGCTGTAATTAAATTTGACAAATCAACATCAGATTATCTTGAAAGTGAATTAATAAGGATTTTCACTAAAGATTAAAAACACTTTTTTTGTACTTACAATTCAAGGGGAAACCTCTCCTTTGACAAAATAAAGTGCAGTTTTAATGCCAAATAAAATTGAGTGGTTTTCATTTGCATTCTTAGCAAAATCAGAGAACAAAGAAATTACCACTCAACCAATCAGGTTTGTTTCTATGTGTGACAGAATACCAATCAAAATAGAAGATGTTTTCATTTATTTTTATGTTTTCTTTCCTACTCAGGAAAATAAAACTTAACACAAGAAATTAATGTAAGCATTTCATTTACTGGAGGGGGGCAATGATTTGTAAATGTACTATATAAACTTATATAGAAACTAGTGACAAAAAACAAAATGCATATTAAATTGTTTTAAAGGTAGCAGTATAAACTAATTAAAAAAAAAAAAACTTTCCAGAGCCTCTTTAAAAATTCATTTTCTCTCTCAACAACTGAGTTCAGTGAACACTAGTGATGAAATTTTTCAACATATAAAACTGAAATAAATCATTGCCTTCCTGTGCTATTCACTGTTTTGGAATACAAGATAAATTTTTCATAATGGGAAAAACATTAATATACTAATATTATTCTATAAAAATTAAGATTCTCAGCTGATAAAAAGTACAATTTTGATTGGAATCAATGATCTGGTTTTTAAGAGTTTCTAGTATCCATGACAACAGTTGCTTTGACAAGATGTGCATATGGCATTACACTGCCAGCTGGTGTGAACAATGTTTGAACTACTGCATTGAGATGCTGAGCAAACAGAAAAAGTTGCCACGTCTTAACCCTCAGGGAAGGCAGCCATCCCCTGATCAATTATGAAAAGACAGAGAGAGGGCTGCTACAGTCTGGCTCCAAGCAAGTTTTTAGAGAAGGCAGGCAGACATAGAAACCAAAGTAAACAAACTGAATGCACTAGCACCATCTCCTAACAACATTGATTTGTCTTCCCATAGCTGGATCTGGCACAGTTTGTAAAGCACACTTTTTACATTTGAAGACACACTCACAATAATCTTTCTTTTGTTTTTTAAACTTTTGAAGTAATTACAAGTCAGCCTAAATATTTCTAAAGAAGGCACATTCCAGTGAACTCAGGCAATTTATGAGAGTTCAGTTTGAAGGAAACACAAAAAATACTTACTTTATCATCACAAACCTCACTATTTGAAAAATCTTCACTCAATATCCTAAATAATATACCATTCTTTTAATTGCAATTTATAAAATAACTACAACAATATTTTTTTTCAAATGGAAATTACTACAGTGTGACCTAGGCGGTTCCTATGTGAAATTCTCAAAATAAAACATCAGTCAATTATTTTCCCAGTTGATGCCACACAAGGTTTGTCTAATTTTTTTCATGTAATTGCTTTTTTTCTCTTTGAAATGATTAGTTCATTTTGTATATATATATATACAGCCTTATTTGTATTAAATTCTGTAGTCATTCATTATCCTTAAAAAATTCTAATGAACACAGTTTACAATCTTGGAATTGTGAATGACTAAGATTCAAAGCAATCTTAGAAATTATCTAATCTGACCCTTTCATTTTAGCAAATGAGAAAAATGAGGCCTAGAGTAATCAATTGCTTTGTTCAAGGTCACAAAGCAATTTATGAGTGCTTTGTTCAAGGTCTCCTGGCTTCCAGGCCAGAGTGCATTCCACTGTACCATATTGTCTCTATTCTGTCAAAGGAATCCTCAGATGGCAATGAATAAAATTCTAGTGAAGGAGAATATATAAAATCAGAACGAATTATTCTTTACCTGTAAAGAGAGCATATCCATTTTTCATAACTTAAAAGGGAAATTACAATATAATCTTTTTAAGTCTTAAATTTGTAAGTGAATAGAACAACTATCACAGAATAGATACTGTTTTTATGGCTAAATGTCCCCAATATCCTTAACTTGAATTTCATTACATACTTCACTGATACCTGATGGAGTTCTAAACTCTTGTAACATCCCGATTATCTAATCAATTATTACCAATAGAATCACAGAATTCTAGAGCTGGACAAAACCTTAGAAATTGCCTAGCTTTCTCATTTTGTAGACAAGTAATTGAAGAACCAATACTACACTAACTTGATTAAAAGTCACAAAGCAGTAGCAGAGCCTTGTCAAAAATTCAGGCTCTCATCTCCCAAGCCTAGGACCCTGTCCATTTCACCACCCTACATTCCATTAATTCAACACAGCCTAAGCAAGTAACCGATGGAATATGTAAATGCTAGGTAATGGCTATAAAGAAACTTTAGAAAATTGAATATATTAGAACTTCTGCTCATGAAAGTATCACTAACCAAAGTAATAATAAAAATAGAACATCACAAGATAGCTGCTGGCTAAAATACGCTTCTACTTTTAAAGCATTTTGGTTTTCATACGCACTTACAGTAATTTTTAAAATAGTTGAGGATCATCTTTTAATACAAAATCTTATGAAAAATAAGTTCTTGCCTATTTCAACATTCTTTTGGTAGCAGTAGAGATTGATATAGAAAACATAAGGGGTGGGAGAACAAAATACAATTCCAGGAGATCAGCAATGATTTAAAACTCATAAGCAGAAATCTCTGGCAGTTTGCATTCTAACTGCATGTATCATATGACATTTTTATTTTCAGTATTCTGGATAACACTTTAGGACTCGATTTCAATAAACAATTGTTCACAGAGGCTTAGTTCGTCTTTGCAATTTATTATTGTAGCTATGCAAAAGATGAAAGATTATGAGAAAAAACACGTCCATCAATATAAAGTGTTAGGTGTCAAATTACATGAAATATTAATTTGAAAACCACTTGCCACTTCTATCGATAAATACAAAAGATAAATTCCAAAGCCATTGATAAAGTTCTATGAGCCATTTAGGCATTTATATAGTACCCCTCAGCTACCCCCAAATTAATTTAGAACAAAAGTCAAAAGTTGTTCACAAATTTCCTTTCATAATGACTGAATCTGATTCAAATGAACAACAAGAAAGAGATTTCTAAGGCAGTCAAACCATATCTAGTTTCCAAAAACACATTTGTTTTGAATTAAGGGTGCACTTTACTTAATGAAGTTATCTAATTTAGGTAAAGCTAAAGAAAATTAAGATAGGACATTTAAAAAATTGGAATCAGATTAAATTTAAATATTTTGAAAAAAATCTTTATAATAGACTACAGGTATACATTTTGTCAGACTGCAGAGGTATGGAAATGCACATTTTCCATAATTAAGTAACTTTTGCTCTAAAATATTTATTGAAAACAACATTCCTAACAGTTACTGTGTAATTTTAACTAACTTTTGTAAGAAAAGCAAAGTTCAAGCATATCACTCTTCTCTAGTAGTAATAACTTTATGCTAGTTATGAACCTCACAAAAAGTAATTCTAACGTGTAGATCATTGTGAAAATTAATGGTGAAAAAACTTTGTAACCTGTCAGATATATACTTTTCTTTTCCTGAAGACCATTGTAAACTTTAACCAAAAATAAAATTATTCGAAAATAGTTTAGAAATAACCAATAAAACCAGAAATGTTGAGTATGTTAAGGTTTATAAATAACTTCTTTTTTTCAAAGTATGTATATTTGGGGAAAAACAGACATCAGTCATATCTCTCCCCATAAAAATAGGAATGCTTAACCTATCAGCCTGTTGCATTTGAGACATTAAAATGAAAAATGACATCTACGCCCATTAATATCTTCAATGTATAAACAGCACAGCGTGACACATTCTTGAGAGCTGAAGGCTACAAAATCTCTCTGAAACATAAATAACAAAGCACTCAGAAGCATATTTGATGTTGATATTCATCTCTGAGAAAAACACTGTTGCCTAGGCTTCTTATGAAAATAGATGCAGCCCAAATGGATCTCCTGTAATTGGTTTCAGATAGCGAGGTCAGAAGAAATATGATACAAAAAACGATTATGTGGAACAGGCGAAACAAGAATGTTTACACAGGCACTCCCTAGTTATACTGACAAGGGGTATACACTTTGCAGATAACCAGAACCAAAAAAAAAATTGCCAGCAGGACATCCAGATTTTTGCTCCTCATATTCATATATTTTAACCTTTAACATATTATGTCTTCAACATGTTACTCTGAATACTGAACATAAAATAAGTTTTCAAATAGGGTTTCATTTTCTAATTATTTTCCCAGGTGTGGTTGATAAAAAGTGCATTCAGATCCTTCCATAAAGAATACGAATTCCTATTCTGTTTGCCCTTTCTTCATATTATGCTCCCCCTAAAGAAAATATACTGATAAATGCAATCTGAAGTCTCATAATGTTATTTAATAGAAGAAAATTAATCATCTAATTGTCATAACCTATTTTCAAATAGCAATCTATCAGAGTGAAATTATGCATCTGCAGTTATTGACCCTTAATTTTTTCATGGCTGATACATAATTAGACTACATTTGTTGAAAAAAGCTAATTATTAGAAAATATTTTAAAAAATAATTCTTTTTAATGTATATTTCACATAAACTTAGAGAATAAATGTGTGTATATATTGTACTTATATTTTGCATCACTATGGAAGATAAATTGAGATACTAAGATCATTTTTTATAATAACTATAAAAGAGTACTATACTGTAACAAGAGTAATAAGAGTGAATAATTACTTGCAAAGCATCCTATTTACTAATTAGATGTCAGGCTTTTTGGGCTTAGTATTTATGATGTAGATGCAAAGGAGAGACAATCAAGTTATTGAATCCGTGATGGAATGGATCCTCATGTCATCCTCTGAAGTAAGAATAAAGTCCTCATGGTTCAGGTGCAAACCCAATGCTCAGTATATTCCAGTATGGCTGCAGACTCCCAGATGATCTCAGAAATCTTTTCATGAAATAAACCTGTGAGTTAACAGTAATTAATGGCTACGACAGGTTTTGCTTTTTTCAGATCTAGAATCATACACTCAGTTTAATGGGATGAACACATTCTCCTCCTTAGAGTTTGCATTTCACAGGCTACAGTAAATAATACCAAGTAGCTTGGTATTCATAGCTCTATTTTCGTCATTATTTTCTTGCTAATGACAATGAACTGCTAATGGAACACACAGAAGTACAATAATATTACTTACAATAATACTAAATACAATTCTCATTCACATATTATCAAATTCTGTCGAACTTTAAAATGCTCAAATATGAAGGTAAAGATGAATTGAAACCAATTTTATTAAAATTAATGATTTTAAAACCTCTTTTTCATGGTACATATTCCAGAAACTACAATGGTTTATGCGAATTCTCTTGATCATTTCTCTTTCTGCTATAAAATATTGTATTATTTTTCCCCAAACATACTTTGGGTTTACTTTCTGTTTCTCACATACCTTAGAAGTTTTTTTTTTTTTCATTATGAGGCCAATATCATCTTTTGTTTGGATATGGATTGAAGACTCATTACTGCTATATTGCTATAATTTTAACTGGCATATTAGATATTAACTGAAAATACATTCTACTAAATTATAGCATAATATCTGAATGTAAACTTTTACTTGAATCCTCTGTTCTGAATTTCCTCTTCAATTTAAAAGTAAAATTGCAGAGGAAGTTGTATTTGGGAAAATATTTGGAAGAATAAAATACATACAAATTACTTGTTATTAAAGATTTTTGTGTGTATGTTCCATCTACCAAGCAAAGAGAAGCACTGCACATTTGTGGAGGCAGGAGTGGTGATAAAACATTGTTTCTGCCTTCAAAAAGCTTACTATCTAATGAGAAATATCTAGTTGAGTGTCAAAAGGCTATAAACAACATTTTAAAAATGTTTCAGCTGTTCTTCAGTTGAAGAGCTCAGAGAATTTTTTAATTATTTTTTTATTTCACCATATTACAGGGGTACAAATGTTTAGGTTACATATATTGCCTTTGCCCTGCCCGAGTCAGAGCTTCAAGTGTGTCCATCCCCCAGAAGGAGTGCACTATACCTGTTAGGTGTGAATATACCCATCCCCTCAGAGAAATTTTTATGGAGGATACAATATTTGGGCTGACTTATGAGAAATGTTTCATCCTGTAGAGATGACAGAAGGCCATGCCCAAGCAGAAGCAAAAAAATGTGGGATAATACACAGTGAAAAGAAAATAATTGATCTTGGAAACAGCATATGCTTAGTTCAGGAACTAGTGAAACATGACACCTATAACTAAACAATAAATGACAAAAAGTCTTGATGTTATTTATCAGGTAAGGTCAATTGTTGCTGAAATCTGAAAACGATAAAATAAATTTGACCCAGGACAATATTGAAATCATGATGTGAAGGATAGATTATAAGTGATGAAAAGAGTGAGACAAGATGAGGTAAAAAGACCAGTAAAAATGTATGTACAACTGTCCAAATGAGAGATAATAATAAGAAAATCATGTTAGTTGAAAACATGAATCACAAAAGGTACTATCAAAGTAGAACTGTCAGGGCTTAGTAACTGGGTATGGGGTAAAGGCTAGGAAGAAGTCAATGATGACTCCAAAATTTTAAGTCAAATGTAACTGAGGGAACAGCTGTGCCACTATTTTGAAAGGGGGAAATTAGATTATAAAACACAAGCTTTGGAAAAAAGATGACACTGTTTACCTGCTGGCAGGATAACCAAGAGAATATTTCTTTATAGATAGTAAAAAATGCAGAGCTCTAGGTTGAGAGTGATCACGATGATAACAGATTTTCAAAAGTAACAGACAGATGTGCAGCTAAGGCAAAGAGAGTCTATTAGATTGCTGATGAAGAAAACAAAGAGAGAGGAAGAGTCAAAGCCCAAAACTTGGGGAACATTTTGTTGAGAGGAGATGAGAAGATAGTGACAAGTAATTGTGAGGAAAGCTCAGTAATAGAAGTCAAAAAGACTTCTGGAAAAGGTTAAATACCGAATTACCATATGACGCATTAATTCCACCCCTAGATACAGTATATACCCAAGAGAAACAAAAACCTATGTCCCCACAAACAGTTAAATGTGAACGCTCATAGCAACATTATTCATAATAGCCAAAAGATTTAAACAACCCAAATGTCCATCAACTCACAAATAGGTAAACGAAATATGGTATATCTATATGATGAAATGATATTTGTCTCTAAAAGAGATTGAAGTATTGATACCTGCTACAACGTGGATAACCCTTTAAAACATTATGCTAAGTACAAGAAGTCAGTAACAAAAGATCACATATTGTATGGTTCCATTTGTATGAAATGCCCAGAACAGGCAAATCCATAGAGACAAAAAGTAGATTAGTGGTTGCCAGGGGCTGGAGGAAGGGCAGAATAGGGAGTGACTGCTAATGAGTACAGGCTTTCTTTTTAGGGTGGTGAAAATGATCTGGAGTTAGATAGTTTCGATGGTTGCACAACTCCGTGAATATACTAAACACCACTGAATTGTATTCTTTAAAAGAGTAAATTTTATGATATGTAAATTATATCTCAGTAGAGCTGTTATGTAAGAAACAAATATGCTGGGAGAGGATGGATGATGAAATTTTCAAACACCAAAAACTGAATGAGGCTAAGGATTGATGAAAGTGCATGTTGATCTGATAATTTGTATGTGAGCTATCAGATATTAGTTTCCATAAAGTACTGAAGTAGAAGTTAAGATTACAGGGAGTTAGTGGGGAATAAATGGGGAAAAACCATGGCCATGAGTGCAAATAATTCTTTTGATTAGTTCTGTGAAGACCAAAATAAAAGAGAATTAAAGTTTGAAAGATTTTGTTTATTGTTTGTTTTAAATAAATAAAACTTAATAATGAACTTAATAAATATGGAAGAAAATAAGTTTTAAAAAAGAGACTTGAGAAAGTCCCTGGGGGGTTGGGAAAGCACTAAATCAAGGAGCAAGAGCAGGTGATAGCTTTGTAAGGAGAAGAAACACATCTTCCTGTGAGACAGGCTGAGGAGATGGGAAGATGGGTGACCCTGAAATGCATAGGTAGGTTCAAACTGGATGGTTCTAATGGGAGGTACAGTTACATATTGAGAATGAGAGAGAGATGAGAATTTCTGGAGAAACAAAAGTGGGGGAGCTTTTCTATTACTGTTCTGAGGAACAGGGCTCATGAATAAAAATTGACACATAAAATGTTGGTAGAGTATAAATGGGCTGCCATATACATTGATGACATATAAATATTATGGATGTTTCCTTCTGAGGTGTTGCCTCAGAACTAAATAAAGAACTGCCTATTTCTCTACTGCTCTAATTTGGTGTTGTCACTACTCAATCAGTCTTTAAAACTTTTAAACTGATCAAAGGGTTCTGCACCTCTAGTTATATCAAGGTATAAAAGATGAGTCACAATACATGTTATGTCATTGTACATTTTGAGAACCGGTTGTCCTTAGTTTTTAAAAGACAGCAAAATAAAAATATGTATCTGTGATGCTGCTACTAGTGGCACAGCTGACTATTCAAAAGCTTCCATTTACAACTGGGAGAGAAACTATGATGTGGCAACACTGCCTAGATTTCAGAAGACATCTTTTTCTTCTTATTAGTTGACAAACGTGGACTATCTAATCACATTGAACCTTAATTTTCTCATTTATTAAGTGGGGTTAATAATGCTTAACTTTGTCTATAGGTAATTTGTGAAACCAGAGAAGATAATGTATTTAAAATTATTTTAAAAGCTAGAGTATAAAGTAGTATTATTCCAAGTGAAGACTTGCAATTATATGATTCCTCCAGAGGGTATCAGTTCTTCCAAGTATATGATACTGGTCATTTTTGACTGATTCCTACCTTTTAGCTTTAAGTGAGTTTGCTAAATAGGCATGCACATTTTAAGTAATGAGTCTGGCACATCGTAATTTCTGAAAGTTAACCTCAATATTTATTTAGTTCTCTGTAATCTTTTCAAATTGGAAAATGTGCCATTGGATAGAAAGGATATCTTAATACCTTCATGTTCTATGATATTCTGAAAAGTCGTATTTTAATTTCCTGTGGTCCTTTGAGGGAAGGGGTACTTGATGCATGTACTTGTGAGATATACCCCTTCCTTCCCCAGTCCCACATCACCAGATCTGCATGAATATACACATACACAATACATCCTAGGTTATGGGATCACCTGTGCTCAAGGATCTTTTAGTATCAAAGGAAAGATAAAATATGTTCAACATAATTACAGTGCAATGCAGAAATGCGCAGTTAAAAAGCATTATAAAAAGTGACTATGAAGTTTCAGTAGAAACAGGAAGGAAGAAAAGGAAAATTAATATTTATTAAGTGCTCATTATATGCCAGTTATTCTAAATCCTTGCACATTCTATTAATGTCTCATTTTATCCTCAAAACATCCTCCTTTATCATAGGTGTGTAAACTAAGATTCAGAGTAGTTAAGTTATATGTCCAACCTGTTTCACAAAACCTTGAAGTGCCATAAGAGATTTGAATGACTATTTGGCTGACTTTGAAGCTCATGCTCTTTCCACATGGGGTAGTAAAGAAGATCTTTATTATTGAAGAGACTTTTGTACAGTAAAAGGCTCAAGTAAAAAACTGCTTGGGGTATAAGAGAACAAAATATATTCTAATTCATTAACAACATTGCTAGTTATACCAACTACAACAACATAAAGAATTCCAAATTATATTTTTCTTATTTTTCACGAAGAGAATTAGGCATTATAAGCTTATATTCTAAAGGGATTTTACTATCCTTAAAAGACAATGTCTGTGAAGTTATTAAGCACTTGATTTGGGATGCTGGTTACAGAGAAGAAGCTAATATTAAAGATGAAAAATGTTTAATAATCATCTTTTTTCACAACCAAACACAAAATAACATCATCTGTAAATAAGCATTATATATGTACTACAGGGTTTCCCAAAAGTCACCACACATAGGGAAAATGAGAAATTGTAGCTCAATGTACCTTCATTTACAAAGTATTCATTACAAAATTTTACAGAATTTTTCCTTTGCGTGGAGTCTTTTGGGACTCCCTGTATTTTCTGATGAAGTTAAAAGTAGAATTGCCAGATAAAACAGAAGGTGCCCAGTTAAATTTGAACTTTTATTTGTGTTTTTACTTGGTGAATCTGGCAACTCTAGTTTAAAACAGTAAGCATTTCACAATATGTTGTCAAGATACCAAGATTTTTCATACCAAGTTTTTCATTTAAAGGTAAAGTAATATTTATGTGATTAGTGGAAATGTTTTTTAGTCCTCATGATTAATGAAATCATCTTATCTGTATTCAGCAGGTTAGCTGAGGGAGTGACTTGGAGGGTGGGCTGCTTTCCTATGAGAAAAAATGTTCACGAGGCCACTGATGGACAGCAAAAGGATGAGGTGGACCACTCCAGAGGAAGAGTAAGTGCACACGTTTTCAAAAAGCCAGTCGGAGAAAAGCAGAGGAAAAGCTTCTTTTAGAGTTCACACTCTAGCTTTCTGCAAGTGGAGGCACAGATGAGAAAAATGCAAAACTCTGGTTCTCTATTCACCTTCCTCTCAGCAATGATGAGGATCAGTAGACAGAAACCCTGAGGCAAAGATTATGACCCTGCTTGACACCAACGGGAGTAAATGCTACAGCAGATCTAAAGGAAAGAGGCTTGAGGGAGAGAACCTCTGCCTGCATCGTAACCCAGGAGCTAACTAGGCCAGTCCCAGGGGAGGAAAGGGATGGGGGGAGAGCAAAACCATTTGAGAAGAGAGGGGCCTTGATCAGTGCAGGTGCAGACACAGTGCGTTCAGAACCTCCAAAGGAAAGCCCTTAAAGCTAAAATTAGAATGTTCTTAGAAACAAAACGACAGAGTTGCCAAAGAGGCCTCAGAAATTCCAAGTTCTAATCCCAATATTATTCTGAGTTTCTGTATGATCTCATCCCTATTACTGGTGATGGTGATCTCTGAATAAATTCCTTCTTCCCATTTTATACGGCAATCTATATAGTGAAACATGAAACTCATTAAAGATAGGAAATGCTAGTCATTGACAGCCAATTGCTTATGAAGTATTGCAATTATTAAAAAATATTTATTAAATAAAGGAAAGAATGCATTTATGTTAAGAGCGTAGAATTTTGTATTTTTAGGCTATGTTATTTATGCTGTAAATTATGAAGCACATATATTCCTGTGTAACGTTTTGAAGCTATTTCACTAAGATAGATTTTAGAGATCTTGGGCAAACACACCTTAGGGAGGAACCCAGGGTATTTCCATTTTCTGTTCTAGCTATTACCAAATTTAGGCTAGATTATCTTCATCATATAATTGGGTAAATTTGGAGTCATTAACATTCTAATGTGATACAAGTGTTCTTTTCAATAATGTAAACAAATGCTGATAATAATCATTACCTTTATAGATTAATGACTCCATCTATGTAATTTTTATCGAGTCATCTGGGCTTTTGTCCTAAAAATATTCTTAGGTCTCCCGAGTTTTTTAAATTTAACTCTATCAAAGTGGTTAATATATTTTTGATTTCAAAATTACTTCTTATACTTAATTATCTGTGATATGACACTTTTAAAAATAGGTATATAAATAAAAATATACAAATATCCACTTAGAAAATGATGCCTGTTGGTAGATATCAACAGTTTAAGAATCAGTAGAGAGGAAGGCCCGGGAAGGTCTTCTTGTAAGAAATGACTTGCTGGGAAACGAAGTTTCTAAAGGTGAATACCCCTTTACTATTTTGTTTTCACTCTCTAGCTTAGTTCCATTACCACAATGAGACTCAAGGCCAGGAGAAAAGGAAAAGTTTCTCCCTCACCAGTTTTATTTTAAACAAACTTTGGTCAGTGGCCCACTTGTCAAAGAGGCACATAAAATCCAAAACCATGGGCAAGCTTCTTCATCCTGCATTAGCACAAGTAGCATTTCTATTCAAAAACCTAATTTACCTGATTATTTTAGGTGACTACATTCAATTACCCTTAACATTTACTACTGTAAAACTCCTTAAGGGCTGAAAATGTTTCTAAATCTTTATGTCCTTAAGAATGCACAGCACAGTAGCTTGCATCTAGTCATTCAAAAGATATTTAATTAAAAAATATGTTTCTTTAGATATTTTTAAAGTTGTAAAACACAAGCATTGCTTAGCTGGTACCAGATAACTGAGACGTAATTTTGTACACTAAGTGAAGAAACTAGCTACAGGAACCATAACTGTGCTTTGCACATGATACAGACCTTTACAGTGATGACTCTGGAGGATTGATTAGTGATCTACAAAAACAATGAATAGCATAAATGAGATTTCTTTCCCTTCAAAGTTATATGAAAATTTTTTACTCATGACCTTTGCACAATATATTCTTTATCTCTTTCATTATTTTTTTTAAAGTGAAGATCCAAAAAATTACTATTGATTGTTAGAAAAGCTTTATCTCACTTTCTTAAGTTAGAGTTCTTCAATTATTCTAGGCAGATTATTGAAGTACTTAAAAGAAATCAGAAGACAGGTGCAGTGACACATGCCTGTAGTCCCAGATACTTGGAAGGGTGAGGCAGGAGGACTGCATGAACCCAGGAGTTTGAGTCCATCCTGGGGAACATAGCGAGGCCCCCTCTTTAAAAAAAAAAAGTTCTAGAAAAGAATTTACACATGTGGGTGTTTTTGTTATTCAGTTTAAGAATTTGTTTACTTAAAAATGTAAGTATTTTTCATGCTTTTTCAGATACAGTTATCTATGAAATTAGAATTCTATTAAAAATATTTTCAATATTTACTAATATCCATGTACAACTAAAGAAGTACTCTACGTAAAAGAATAAACTTATTTAGGCAAATATCATACAGTTGTTTTAAATTAAAAATAAAAAAATAGAAATAAATTTCAAATTCACCAAAGTATACCATTCTTTCCAATCCTTAGAAAACTCATTTTCCTTTAATATAATCCTCTTCTGATATTTAGATTTTCAAATTTTTGCAATTTTAAGTAATGTTGCAATAAACTTTCTTATAAAACAGCCTTGTGATTATTTCCCAAAAGTTTAATTGCTGGGTCAAATTATATTCAGATATTAAATTTTATGCTCATTGTTATAATGTTCCTCCAGAATGACTGCATTCACTTACAGTCCCACTACAGTGTATGGAAACACTCCTTCTACCATTCTACCATTCCACCATTCTACCATTTATTATTACTTCTTTTTAGTTTTCTCTAAACTAATAGGCAAAAATATTTTATTTTAATTTGCTGTGCTTCCCTAATTAGAAATTGATGTTTTAAAAAACATACCCAATATCTATTGTAGTCTCACTAAGAATTAGTGAGTTATTAATAAATGGGCCATTTGTACCAGATATTTTACTCACTCATTCATTCAATTAATATTTTCAAGTCTTTACTTTCTGTTAGATACTAGAGATGAAAATGTGGACAAGACAGGCAAAGTTTCCTGTATGTCCTCTCAGAGTTTGCAATTTAATCACTGACAAGTAACAATTACCTGGTAGTGTTGGTTTTAAGGTTTTTGGTTTTTTCATTATATTACATACTATGCGACAGAGATCACTAAACTACATTGGTCATGCTCTGCTTTTGAAACTAATTTTCCACAATATGGTAGATCAAAATAGTGTGAGGAAGAACTCTTCATTAAAAAAATACGAGAACTTCACATGGGGAGAATTCCATATGGCTGGCAGTTAAGAAGAATGACTATATTTTCAAACATGAAAAAGTAATGACATTGCGTTCCAGAAGCAATTTTTCTATAAGGTGAGAGTCAAAACTATTATAAAGCCAATAACACATAGGACTGATGAGGACATAGGTAGCTTATCCTGTGATAAAAAGTGTGCAAAAAGTTTCTTTCAAAAAGTGGCTACATTTTTAAAATATATAAAGCCCTGCCCTAAGTAGTATCTATTTAAAATAAGCTGTTTAACCACGTATTTTAAGGAAAATGCTCAATTTAATGTTTTTTTTCTTTAAATATTTTGGCATGTTATCAAAAAGGAAGCATATGAAAGAATGCTTATAGAAAGATGGATAGTTAAAACTAGAAATTAAAACTTTATTTCTGAGGGTCACACTGGGAAGAAGATGCTTTGCAATCTTGGAGAAATCCCAAATGGCTTTTGCTCAAAATGGCCCTTTTCTCCCAATGTCTCAAAAGATATTAAACCTCTCATAGAAGAGGGATTTTGTTGCCCCCTGTGAAGGCTTCTTATGATTGCAGAACTGCCTATTTAAGAACTGCACACTTTCTCATGGAGGACACATTTTGGCACTCTCCTGTAATTATCTTCATTTACATAACTAGCACCTAACAGACCACTCACCAGAGTGGAACAATAAGCTGTGCTTGCTCTGATCATCTTTATGTTGAAGTTAAGCCATTACACTGAATCCTGAGACATGCTATTGTCAAGTCCCCTGGCATTTCTACTATCACTTGTCTGTTGTTATAGGAGAATGCTTACTGCCAGAATCCTCTGGCAGAAACTCAATTTCTGAGTTTCAATACTAATTCATTACAAAGTCTGCAACAGCTGGGACACTGGTATACACAAATGAGGCATTCTGAAATTTGAGAACAAATCCAAAATACACACTCAGGATCTTCCTGTGATTCCACAGCCATGGAAATAGCTACTTTTTTTTTTTAAAGGATCCTGTCAAAATCTCACCCTGCCAACACCAAATTAGACCCTTGTGATTTGAGCCTCTATGGTAGTGCTACCTCCCTCCTTTTCTTTTATTAAAAATTATTTTAAAGGTCTCAGCTATTCCATGTTTAATGTGTCTTGGAAACATAGGACAATACATGTAATGTAGGGGATAAGATAAAGAACACCTTGAGCACATCTATCCACAGGGAAGTCACCATTCTGTGAAATAAAAAGATGCTGCAAAGATGAGTTAGATAATAGGCACAAGGGAAGAATGGTGGAGTAGAATAGAAGCACAGGACAAAGTAGGAAGGGTGACAGTGATAAAAACACTGACAAAGAGCAGTAGGATATTTTTAATTTCTTCCATTTCTATGTCTACTTACTTGAAGAATGATATCAAATAACTAATGCTGTGATTAACTCAACCAAAATTTTAAATTATTTAAATTAATAGACCCTTTGGGTTAAAAATGCTGCTACTGTTATGTGCAACTCTTGGGAAACTATTTTTATTACACTATGGTTATCTGTATAATATTTCACTGTCAAGCCTTGTTTCTGCTAAGTTAGTCCATCAACTTCCATTTGAGAAAAAACAAAAATATTTTCATATGAGTAAAATAAGAACACATTTAAATTTCATAAATTTCACAAGTATTAATACACACTTAACTTACAAATACTGTGTGAAATATTGACCCTTTTCTTATAAATCGAAGTGATTATATTTCAAAATACATTACTTAAATTTATTTCGTAATTCTGTACATACCTTTTTATAAAGGAATAAGAAAAAACACATAGATTTACAAATATAACAAAGGTTTTTTCATGGGTTAACTGAGATGTTTATAAAAAATTTATTTACAATGGCTACCAAAAACTAAAATACTTAGGAATAAATATAACCAAAGAGGTGAAGGATCTATACACAGAAAATAATACAACATTGATGAGTGAAATTCCCGGATTGGACAAACTAATAGTGTTAAAATGTCTATACCTCCAAAGTGATCCACAAATTCAATGCAACGTCTATCAAAATTGTAATGACATTTTTCACAGAAACAGAAAAAAAATCTTTAAATTTGTATGAAATCATAAAAGACCCCAAATAGCCAAAACAATCTGGAGCCAAAAGACCAAAGCTGGAGGTATTACAACTACTTAATTTTCAAAATCTCCTATAAAGCTATAGTAATCAAAGCAGCCTGGTACTGGCATAAAAACAGACACATGGATCAGTGAAACCTAATACAGATCACAGAAGTAAATGCATGCATTTACAGTCACTTGATTTTTTACAAAGATATTAAGAACACACAATGGGGAAAAGGCATTCTCTTCAATAAACGGTGCTAGGAAAACTGGATATCCATGCATATCTTCAGGATACACAGAATGAAATTAGACACTCATATCATACCATATACAAAAACCATCTCAAAATGAATTAGACTGCAAATATAAAACCCAAAACAGAAAACAGAAGGGAAAGCTCCATGACATTGGTCTGGACAATGAGTTTTTTGGAGATAAACCCCAAAGCACAGGCAACAAAAACAAATAGACAAATGGGACTGTATCAAACTAAAAAGCTTCTGCACAGTAAAGGAAACAATCAACAAAGAGTCAACCTATGAAATAGAAGAATATATTTGCAAACCATACATCTGATAAGGAGTTAATACTCAAAATACATAAGCACCTCAAACAACCCAATAATAAGAAAACAAATAACCCAATTAAAAAATAGGTAAAGCACCTAAATAGATATTTTTTTCAAAAGAAGACATACACATGACCAACAGGTATATGAAATAAATGCTCAACATCACTCATCGGCAGAGAAATGCAAGTTAAAACCACAATGAGATATGACCTCACATCTGTTTGAATGGCCATTATCAAAAGATGAAAAATAACAAGTGATAACAAGGACGTGGAGAAAGAGAATCTTTATGTTGATGGGGATATCAATTGGTACAGCCATTATGGAGAAGGTTTCTCAAAAAATTAAAAATAAAACTACCATATGAACCAGCAATCCTGCTATCAGGTTTATATTCAAAAGGAATGAAATTAGTACGGCAAAGATATACCTGCAGTTCCATGTTCCTTGCAGCATTATTATTCACAATAGCCAAGATATGTTATCAAACTCTTCAGCCTTAAAAACAAAAGAAACTGGGGCTGGTGCAGTGGTTCCCAGCTACAATCCTACCACTTTGGGAGGTCAACACTGGAAGATTGCTAGAGGCCAGGAGTTTGAGACCAGCCTGGGCAACATAGTGAGGTCCTACCTCTACAAAAAATAAATTAAAAAGCCTCTGCATAGCAAAGGAAATAATCAACAGAGCAGATAGACAACCTATAGAATGGGAGAAAATATTCACAAATTATACATGTGATAAAGGGCTAATATCCAGAATCTACAAAGAACTCACACAAATCAGCAAGAAAAAAACAAACAGCCCCATTAAAAAGTGGGCAAAAGATATGGACAGATGCTTTCCAAAAGAAGATAGACAAATGGCCAACAAACACATGCGAAAATGCTCAACGTCACTAATTATCAGAGAAATGCAAATTAAAACCACAATGAGATACCCCTGTTAGAATCGCTTTTATCAAAAATTCCAAAAACAATAGATGCTGGTATGGATGCAGAGAGAAAGGAACACTTATATACTGTTGTGGGACTGCAAATTAGTACAACCTCTGTGGAAAACAGTATGGAGATTTCTCAAAAAACTAAAAGTAGATCTACAATTTCATTCAGCAACCCCATCACTAGGTATATACCCCAAGGAAAAGAAGTCATTTTATCAAAAAGACACCTGCACTCGAATGTTTATTGCAGTACAATTCACAATTTCAAAGACGTAGAATCAATCCAATTGACAATCAATTCATGAGTGGATTAACAAAATGTGGTATATGTATACCATGGAGTACTACTCAGCCATAAGAAAACATGAATTAATGTCTTTTACAGCAATTCAGATGGAACTGGAGACCGTTATCCTAAGTGCAGTATTTCAAGAATGGAAAAATGAATACCACATGCACTCTCTAATAATTTGGAACTAATTGATGGGTACATGTGGGTGCAGAAAAAAGTAAAAATTATCAGAAATCAAGAAGGAGGAGTGAGGGGGAGGGGTAAAAAATCTACCTAACAGGTACAATGAGCACTATTTAGGTGATGGGCACATTTATAGCCCTGACTAAAGCATGTAAAAACTATCCATGTAACAAAAACATTTGTACCCTCTTCATATTTTGAAATAAAAAATTAAAATAAAAATCAGCTGGGCATAGTGGTGTGTGCCTGCAGTTCCAGCTACTTGGGATTGCTTGAGCCCAGCAGTTCAAGGCTGCAGTGAGCTATGATTGTGCAACTGCACTCCAGGCTGGGTGACAGAGCGAGACCCTGTCTTAAACAAAGGAAAGAAAAGGGAAAGGGAAGGGAAAGGGAAGGTAAAAAGAAAGGGAAGGGAAAGGGAAAAGGAAAGGGAAGGGAAAGGGAAAAGGAAATGGAAGGGAAGAAAAGGAGGGAGGGAAGGAGGAAGGGAGGAAGGAAGGAAGGGAGGAAGGGAGGGAGGGAGGGAGGGAGGAAGGGGAAAAGGGAAGGAAAGAAATTCTGTTGTTTGTAACAACATGGATGAATCTGGAGGACATTATGTTAAGTGAAATAAGCCAGGCACAGAAATAAACAAATATCACATGCTCTCACTTGTATGAGGAATCCAAAAAAGTTGAACTGATAAAAACAAAGAGTAAAATGATGGTCATTAGAGAGTAGAGAGCTGGAAGATTGGGGAGATGTTGGTCAATGGACATAAAATTTTGGCTAGACAGGAAGCATAAGTTCAAGAGATCTATTGTACATCATGGTGACTATAGTTGATAACAAAGTAGCGTACACTTGAAAATTGCTAAGAGAGCAGATTTTAAGTGTCCTCACCACAAAAACGATAAGTATGCAAGATACAAAATAATGCATATGTTAATACACTTAATTTAGTCATTCCACAACTTACATATAAATCAAAACATCATGTTGTACATCATAAATGCACACAATTTTAACTTATCAATTAAAAAATTTTAAATGATAAAATTTTACTCAGGCATGGTCACAATGCCACAAATATTTTCAAACGTTAGAAATAAATCCTAGCAATTTGGAACCTATTTTGCTTTAAATAGGCGATAATTCAACATTGGCTATAGGCCCTTTTTTTTTGTGATACATAAGAAAGAATAATTTAACACAGAATATTCCCAATGGTCATTTAAACAAGAAAATTATGTCAGATTCTAAAAATTACAACTTTTTAGTTGAAATTTACCTTTAAGAAGAAATGGTACACTCTGCAGATTTATGTTTAAATAGGCCTTCAGAAAAAATATGAAAAATACTGAAAACAAACCAATTTTGAGGGCTCTTCTATGCAGAAACTTTGTTATGAAAACACCAAATTTTGCTAAATTCTCATTTCAATTCACTAAGGACATCTACTATAATGATTCCCTATTTATATGATCATCAGAATCACACAGGAGGCTATTTTATAAGGAATATTCTTAGGTTCCACTCCTAGAGATTCTGATTTAATTAGATTTGAAGTGGGGTCTAAGAATGTCTACTTTTTTAAAAGCTTCCCAAGTGATTGTGATTATTAGCTACGTCTGAGAACTACTGCTCTACTAGGTAAAATTTTGTTACCCTTAGTAATTGTAGTCATGTTTATTACTATTACCACTATTATTAATTATGATATTGCATTATACAAATACGGAAAATAAGAAGGCATCCCTTAACCATTCGTTGGTTCTGTTTCCACCATATTTTATTCATCACTGAAACTATGATAGCAGAATCAAACATTTTAAAGCTAAAAATGCGCTGAAGAATATTTCATTAAATCCCCTCATATAGTACTGTGGAAGTAGGCCTAGAGAAGTTAAGTAATTTATCAAAGTCACAGTTTTTTCATTGTATTAATTTGACTCCAAGAATATGATTTTTTTCTTTTCTTTTTTCACTATACCACTAATTTTAAAGGATTATACATAAAAATAAATTTATGACAATAAAAATATTCATACTATCCTGTTCAGTTCCCCAAATATGACAGCCCTTCTTCAAGACAACATTCCTTATTCATTCTACCCTCCATAAAGAATTCTATTAGAAACCACAGGGCAAGGCTTTGGCCTGCTCCCCTTATTTGTGCTGTGGGAAATTTCTCCTTGTGCTTCTGTGAGAACCGTTATGGGGGGCACTGCCATCTCACTCACCTTGCCAGGACTAGAAGGCCTCAGAGATCTGGACTCATACACAAAGGATACAGACTTTACTCTCTTAGCATTATTTATGTTACATTACAGTTATAAGTAAACTTCTGAGAGTTGGTGTAGGATCATACACAATATTGTTTCTACAGGAACAGAAATTTCTAAACAATGGGTTTAGAAATGGTTGAGTGTGACAAAGCCTATGAGTAAGTATAATGAAAGCTTAATGAAAGCATTATATAGTTAATAAAAGCACTAGTTAATGAAACTCTTTATAAACACACTTCTTTCATATTAAGACCTATGTCTTTCTGTTCACTTTGGAAAGGTCTTGCAATAACAAAAATTGGAAAAGCCTGTCAATAGGCACTAGAACATGATTTTTAACAAGTATAAAGCCAATAAATAATTATATTATAAAAGAAAAGAATATGCAAATTACAACCAAAGAAAATCTAACTCTCAAGCTATAATAATATAACAATTTCCAGCTGATAAATTAATAAAATATATAATATGATTATTTAAACTGTAATTTATCTTACCAGTTTACCACTCACTGTTTTTTTTTTTTTTTTTTGAGACAGAGTCTCGCTCTGTTGCCTGGGCTAGAGTGAGTGCCGTGGCATCAGCCTAGCTCACAGCAACCTCAAACTCCTTGGCTTAAGCAATCCTACTGCCTCAGCCTCCCGAGTAGCTGGGACTACAGACATGTGCCACCATGCCCGGCTAATTTTTTTTTTGTATATATATTTTTAGTTGGCCAGATAATTTATTTCTAATTTTTTTTTTTTTTTAGTAGAGACGGGGTCTCACTCTTGCTCAGGCTGGTCTCGAACTCCTGACCTCGAGTGATCCACCTGCCTCGGCCTCCCAGAGTGCTAGGATTACAGGCATGAGCCACTGCGCCCGGCCCCCACTTACTTGTTTTTAAAGAATTTTTTATAGTGAGAGAAACTAGCATTTTAAGCGATATTACTGAAAACTAATTACAAGAATAACTATAAAACATTAAAATGTATTACAAACTAAATGATTACGCACAATGAAATGTTAGCAATTAAACATAATCTGAAATTTATAGAAGAGGATATGTTGGCTTTCAAGAAAAAAATAATGTAAGCAAAAGTTGGTTGGAAACACCACAGTAGAATACTCTTCTTTAAAGTTACTAATGAATTATGAATTTAATGTACCAGTAATAAGAACAAATTTTTATTTTGTAGCATAACTGTCTAGCCATCAACCCCTGAAGTTTAACTTCTCCTCTACTGCACTCCAATACATGTCCTAAGGCAAACTGTCTGATAAATTCTCCTCTAAAGATTTGGCTGGTCTTTGGTTCTCTACTGAATTTATTCCTTTTTCTTCCTACATACTCATTGATGCAAAAGCTTTCTGTTGCAGGATTCTTTCTTTGATTCATATCTTTTTTCATTGCACCAGCACACAACCAGTTTCTATCAAGAGACAGGGAGAAATGTCAGTGTGTACTTTTTAAAGTGCCCTTTATTCTATCTTTATATCCATTTGGTTCAAAAGATTACACATTTGTCTATAGAAAGTCTTAAGGAAAAGTTTGAAATATTAAAATCAACCTTTTAGGTTATGAATATGCAAAATGAGTCCTTTCACAGAGGCAAAAGTTAAGTATGAATTATATCTCTATTTATATCCTTTTTTTTTTATCATCCTACTTTCAGTTACTATCCTCTTCCAAAACATTTTCTCTCCTTTGCTTTACCCAGCCTTAAACACCAAATAATTGACATACCCATACAGAGATTAATTGAATGGAATAGACACTGGCCTTCAGGTATTTAGCTATAAAGACAGAATAACATATCAATGGTGGAAAATGAAAACCTATGTCAGTACCAGCAATCAGAACAGCTTAATTACACTAAGCTGAAAATTTTCGTTGATCTTGTTCAGCAGGTCTCATATATATAAGGACCCAGAAACATGAATGTTGCTTCTTACAAACCGTAAAAGTGGTTTGAACGAAAATGAATTGTGAGCTTCTCTTCCTCTGCTCATTATTTAAATGTCAGTCTTTAGCCAGTTCTCATCCACCTTTCCTTTTTCTTATCACTCTGTACACTGGCTGCTACTCCTCAGCCTTCTTTGCATGTCTTCTACCCTCCCACCTCCAATGTCAAAGTGTTTATGAGCATCTTGTTTTTTTTCTTTTTCCCTTTTCTTCCTTTACCTTTTCTTCCCATCTCTTTCTTCTCTCATCCACTAGATGAATCTTGAATACCATTTGTATACTGACTCATAGATTTATATCTCTACTTCTCATGCCTTCCATGAACTCACTGAGTTTGCCCATTTCCCTTGATCATGCCATTTGTCTCTCAAATAACAATATTAAATTTAACAATTTATCAACTGAGCTGCTTATTAACAAGTCTTGCCCACTCCAAAGAAAGCAAAATAAAACAAACAAAAAACTCCTCTGCTCTTTCTCAATTCATCAATTTGGAATAACCCCAATATTGCATTCATCCTTGATTCCTCTTTATCTTTCATACCCCCACATTTATCCATCAAGAAACTCTTTGAAATGCATCCAGAATTTGTGAAACTTCATTTTCCTTCCACTGCAACCAGCCTAGTCCAAGCTCCCATCATTTTTTCCCTGGACTCTTATAATGCATTTCTATCTGGTTTCCCCAATTTCTCTTTTGCACTTCCTTCTACATAACTTGCACACAGCAGCCAAAATAAACTTTTTAAAACTTAAATTGCATCATGTCAATTTCCTTTCCTAAGACCTCCAAGGACTTCTTATCTTGCTTAGAATATAATCTGTACATAAACTGGCCAATTGCTACCTTCAAGATTGAATTTCATACCACTATACACCTTGTTCACTATGTTACAGACACTCTGGTTTCCTTGCTAAACCTCAGAGAAAGTATGCTCCCTTCTCAAAGCCATCACACATCCTGTTCCCTCTGCCTAGAATCCCTTGAATACACAAGGCTTGCTCTTTACATAGATCTCTGATTTAATGTTCCTCATAACAGAGGTATTTTTGACTTACCAAGGAGCATCTCTATTATACACACACACACACACACACAAAAAAAAACCCCACAAAAAATGGGGCCTTGCATATAGTAGATGCCTAATATAGATATTTGTCAAAAGGATGAGTGAATATTACACTCCAAATAATTGCACGGTTTTAATGCTCACATAATGCTAAAGTCTCCCAATTCTTTATCTCTAGTACCAGCACCTCCTCTAATATTCAGAGATTCAGACCTGTGTATCTAACTCTTGAAAAGAATGCTTCCACTTAAATATCCCATAGACATCACAAGCCCAAATACGTCCGAAGGTGAACTTGTCCTTATCTTCAAATCTTATTCTTATTCACACAATTTGATTAAGATAAATGGCAATCCCCTCCCCCGAAAAAACTTTTAGGCACGTGCTTGATTTATCCTAGGCCTTCCCCTTATCCAGTCCATCTCCAAGTCTTGCCAATACTGCTTCCTTAGTATTTTTTTAAACATCCATTACACTTCACCACCACAACTTCTGTCTCAGTCTGATCTTACCTCTTGCTGGCCTACTGGAGTAATCTTTTAATATAATGTTAACTGAATACCCAATTTTAATTCTTAAGTCTTAACTCCAATCAATCCTTTTCATTGATATTACTCTAACCTCATAAAATTCAAACTTGGTTATGTCATTTTCTACTAAAAATACCTTTAGTGGTTCATCTTTTAAAAGTGAAGGTGGAGTCTCATAGCTCTACCTTTTTGGTTTCCTTCTTCTCTCCCTAATTGGTATCCGTAAGAAGATATCTTGAGTTCCACAGTGCTTTTTTCTGTAGAGGTGTCCTATACTCCAACTGTGCCAAAGCACTAAGGCCACATGCTTTCGTAGGACTGGACCATAAAGACCCATAAAGGTAAGGATCATTTCGGTTTTATTCATCCATGTGTCCTGAGTTCTTGGTTTACTGTACCTTACAAGTAGGTACTAACAAATTCTTCCTAAATGAATGAATGACTCTACACTTTTGGACTGGATGATCATTTTGCCAGGGAAAGCTTTTTTCCTTCCTGCCATTGAGTAAATGCCAGCAAAAATAACTTCTAGTCTTCTCAGTTTTGTGTAGAAAAATTCATTTCTTAATATGTTTATATCTTAGTTTTTTAACATCTCATTATCCTTGAGATGAAGAATGTATTTATAATTGTGAGATCCAGTTCAATTTCAACTTTTGGTCAAATAAGTATTATCACTTTTTATATACAATGGTGAAACTGCATCCTGGAAAACACATCACAGCTATGAACAAATAAGTAGTCATCACTGAAATATTACTCAAAATAGCTCCCTTTCTACTTATTAAGATAGCTTTAAGGATAAATTAATAGAGGATTTTAGACTTCTAGCAAGAAAAGAATCAGGTAGGAGTTTTCATAGATTTTCCATTTTGTCTAATCAGATATGTGGCTCCTTAGTTATTGGTACAAAAGTTTGTTTTATGCTTCTTTGGAGGGGGTAAGGATTTCTTTTCCTAAGAATCCATTACTTCTAAGAAAGCAATTGATAAGGTTGCTTTGAGTTTTAAACATCTATAGTATGTATTTTTAAGATATGGATGGTTTTTAGAGATTTTTAAACTTAGCATTACATTTTTATGATTGAATAACAGCTCTTTTCACCTTTTAAAGGCCTAATATTAAAAAAATAAGATATTTTACACAGATAAATGCTCTCACAACAAGCACACACACACATCAGTCCACAAAAAATAAAGCCTATGGATTACACAGTTCTCCAAGCTTCTCCTTCATTCATGGATCTATCATTCATCGAAGAATTCCTGGTGAGAGCCCATCACTGAGCAGCACCTCATCATTGCAATCAGGCCAGGTCTGGAGCCCTGAGAACTTTGAATTCATACAATATTTGAAATAGTATTACAAACATTTAAATTAGGTTGCAATAAACAAGAAAAAATTGTGTAACCTTTGATACTGACATTTAAACATCTTCAGGAAATTTGTCTCCATGCAATTATAAAAATAAAGAAAATAGGGCCAGGCATGGTGGCTCACACCTGTAACCTAGCACTTTGGGAGGCAGAGACAGGAGGATGGCTTGAGGCCAGGAGTTTGAGACAGGCCTGGGCAACATAGGGAAATCTCATCACTACAAAAAATAAAAAACTAGCCAGGTATAGTGGTGAGTGCCACCTAGGTACAGGGAAGGCTGAGGCAGGAGGATTCCTTGAGCCGAGGAATTTGAGGTTGCAGTGAGCTATGATGACGCCATTGCACTTTAGCCTGGCAAACAGAGTGAGAGCCTGTCTCAAAAAAAAAAAAAAAAAAGAAAAGAAAAAAAGAAAAAAAAAAGGGAAAATGGGAAAAATGGGCAAACATACTTTGATCATTAAGCTTATTTCAAGTGAAAATAAATCTCAAGTAACTATTCAAATAGGTGACATAGAGGTATTTAATAAAATCTGGTAACTCATGATTAAGTTTTTCAGTATTAACATTTTGGTATTACTAATACATTTCTTTCCTATTTCTCTGCAATCTCTTTCCTAATTTAAATGGTAGTATATCTATATAATTAATATAAGAGGACCATGATTAAGAAGATCTCAATTTTATGAAAAAATATGAAGTAATTTTGGAGTTGCAAGAATTATACTAACATGAAGACAAAGTAGAAACAAACAAACTAAAAGGACATAAAACTTAGGACGGAATAGTGTAAGCTTACCAAAATTCATACAGCAGTGTATGGGTAAGTGATCTTGATTATCTGGTAAATTGCTCAATCTTATTGTTCATGTTTCTTCAATATGAGTAGACAATAACTATTTTTCTTTCCTTGTCAATACATTTATTTATTCATTAAGAAAATATTGAGCATCTATTAAGTGCTACATACTACTATAGGTACTGATCTGACTGGTATCAGGTTTTTTGTTTTTTTTCTTATGTGGGAATGAAGTATCAAAGATAAAAATATTGTTGATTTTAAGACATGCCAAAGAACTAAAAACAGCAAAAAGCATATATAAAGACAGGTTCAGGAGACAGCATACTCAGAAAAATGCTAATAGAATAGAATAGCTGGAGTTTAGGACCAGCGGGGGAAAATATGACAGGTCTACCAGTATTCTCTCAATTTCCCTCCTTTATCTGTAACAGACATAATTTTTCTATAATACCATTTTTATCCACTGAAGAGAGATGTAACTGTAGAATCCTTTCAAACATAAAAAATTAAGTGTAGGTTCATATAAGATAATATCTATTTGCCAACTAGTACAAAAGGGGACCCCCAAAAGAAGTTGTAACAGGTTGTTTAGGGCTTTCTGGTCTTATTCTAAAATCAATTACACAGCATAGAAACTTCTGTGTTGATTTTTTTCAAGAGTGACTATCCTAACTTCGCCTATTATTTAATCTCCATATACTGAAAAACTAATTTATAAAAACTGATAAATATGCATATAAAATTAAACCTCTCTGCATTATAATAATTAAAAGGAATAAGTGTAAATAATCACAGGAAATAATGAAAAAGCCTGACATTTTGAAGGTAATTCAATTTCATTAATTTCAAGTACATATAGCAACTTGAACACCTAAACTAAGTGTTGCCAAGTAGAAGTCCTGCTGACCTGCCTTAATTAGCAGAAAAGAATAATTTGTAATTAGCACATTATTTATATGAGAATGAGTGCTCCTACATGAGTTCAAGTGTTTGAAAACAATTTGATTCCTTAAATCCTTCCCCCTGTAATCTTGATTTAATGAGTAAATTGTTTAATTAATCTGAGATTTATTATATAAATTAGTGAGGTTTTATTCCAAAAAAAAAAAAAAAAGACAACAAAGGAAGATAGAGAAATGAGAAGTCAGAACTGTGTTTGAGGACTGCATATATGAAAGCCTACATACATGATTTGAATTGATAAGTAACCAACTAATAGTTAAATCAGTTAATTTCTAATTAAAAGCAGTTAAACTAATTGTCTAAAGACACAGTAGTTCGAGTTCAGGTTGTTCTAGTGAAAAAACACTGAAGTCAAGGCTGATGTCCTGAACATTTTTTTACTTCGATACCAAATGCTTTTAAGCAAGTCATTTAATCTCTGTCTACCTGATAGGCAAAAGAAGGGGTCACAAAGAGGTCATGATTATGTCCACATGATTCCAAACATCTGGATGAAACCTGAAAAATTTATCCATATATTTTATATGGAAAACATCTGTCCATTTGCATAATTTGTTTAGTTTTCATCCAGATGCTTATCATGTTGACACAACCCTCTTCTCTGTGTGACTCTTTTTATCTTTTGGATGAATACTGATACAGCCTCTTCTCAAATATTGTAATAGGTAAACCATAAGTATAAAAGAGGAAATGTATTACAAACA